>NC_056744.1:414019246-414111746 GCF_019279795.1 Protopterus annectens | reverse complement strand
ACTAAATGGTCTAAAACAGGTCTTAGTGGGACCACTTGGCATGCTATTCAACCACAGTCTAAGTACTGACTTTGTCCTAGCAAAGTGGAAAACAGCAACAGTAATTCCCTTACACAAAGGGGATCCCATCAACTGACCCTCGGAACTATAGACCCATAAGCCTAACCAGCCTTATCTGCAAGGCCATGGAGAGAATCATCATGGACCTTATCTGCAAAGAGATAGGTGACCTTCAAACTCTTGATCTGACCCAATTTGGCTTCATTAAGGGAAGATCATCCTTATTAAACCTGCTGAACTTCTTCAAGAATGTCAACAAAGCCCTGGATGATGGCAAAAGACTAAATACAGCCTATCTTGACTTAGCCAAGGCTTTTGACACAATCCCCAACTCAGGCATCATTAAAAAACTCATAGAGCTGGGAATTAACTCATATGTCACTAGATGGGTAGCGGACTGGCTCACCGACAGAATACCTACTGTCAAAGTTGCGGATTTCAACTCTACCAGAAGACCAGTCACCAGTGGTGTACCACAACATCTGTGCTGGGCCCCCTACTGTTTGGGAACTATTTCTCAGCAGTCCATGTGAATGTAGATGGCCTGTGGCTTACAAAGCTTGCCAATCACTGCAAACTGGGTGCAATCATTGGGTCCCCTCACAATGTTGTCGTACTATAAAAAGGGCTTACACAAACAAATGATTGGTGCCAAAGCCACGGACTTAACCTAAATGCATAAAATGTGTTATCATCCCTTTCGGCAAAGGCAAAGTCCCTGCAAATTACAATATTAACAGGCCCCCCTTAACTCAAACCCTGTGGCGAGAGATTTGGGTATACAGGTTGATAGCAACCTTAACTTCTATCACCATGTGTCCACAGTGGCAAGGAAGGCCTTCTATGTTGCACATCTCATAAGTAAGGGAATCGGATCCAGAACTAAGGACGATATAACTCTCCTGTACTAAACCCTCATCAGACCACTAACAGAGTACAATGCTTCCTTTTGTACATACCTCACCAGACACCTGCAGCAGCTGCAGAGATCTCAGAGGTTTCTCACCAAGAAAATTCAGGGCATTCAAGACATGACCTACATGGACAGCCTGAAGGCCCTGTCACTATACTCTATACACTGTATCTTATAGGCTGCTGAAAGGTGACTTGTGCCTGGCCTACAGGGCATTCTAATGGAAATGCTGCACATCCAAAAGTCAAGAGGGACAAGATTCCCTCACTCTAGGGATCTTAACCTAGCCTATGACATTTGTGTAAAACAGAGCTCCTCAATGACCCTATTTAGGTATAACTTAGACAGCTGGGTGGGAGACGCAAATTTACCCTGGGGGCATTACCTATGTCCCTCTTGGATAAGGGCAGTCGGTGATCATAGAATCATGCTGCAAATATAGACCATATACTTGGTCAGTAAGGGAACAAGGGTATAACATGGCTAGGTTTATAAAGGCCCTATGGCTAATAGCCTAGTAACCTGCTATGAACTTATGAATGCACTTCACTGGCAAAAAAAAAGCAATATCTTGTTAAATTCTGAAAAGCAGTGAATGAATTGTTAGGCAAAGGTACTTATGTAAATGAAAATACTTTTTGATTGAATACACATCTGGACACTGCCAACACCAACACCTTTATGCACCTTCTTCTCAGCGATTGGCAACATTTACTATTAATTTCCCTCCATAAAGTGGCATACCCAAAGACAGTACAATAGAAAAATAAAACTAGGGGAATGCCGTTCAAAATAAATAATTATGAGTTTGTCTCCACAGTTTGCTTTCAAATACACATTGTTAAAAAGTCGAAGATGTTGGATAGCCTAATCATTAACTTTACTAATTAATAACAGATGTACAAGATGCTGTCATTTCTGAAGCTTGGAAGCAGTAAAACCGTTCCTATACCGAATGGAAGTACTGCTTACAAAGCAATCCTTTACAGGTCAGTAAACGTAGTTCCTTCACAAAAATTTGGAAAAAATAGTTCACATTTAAAGAGCCTCTCTCACATATACAATATGGATTCAAAGTAGGTCATAATCTTACCATAGCAGTCATGAAACTGGTGTAGCATACAACAGCAAACGGGGACATTGGGCGGTACTTTTCCATTAAACCCCTTCCACTCGTCTCACCTTATTCCTAAGAAACATGGTTATTTTGTTGTTTCAAATTGCCTGTTCCCTCTTCTAGCTGCTTTTTTACCTTTTACTTGATTAGGTTTTTACATTTTTGCTCTTTAAATTATTGTTGGAGTCAATGATTACTTCATGAAATGAATGCCATACCAGCAATTGTAGTACATGTGCGTATTTGTGTGGAACGCGACATGCAGTCATGCCAGCTTCGGGGAGCATCAGATATTAATAACCACAACACTCCCTATTTTGGAGCTGTACTTGCATAAAGTTCACTGCTCTCCATTAATCACCCACCATTCTGTAGGAATGTTTCTGCTCATGTATTTGCAAGCCGACCAAATTGTCATCCTTCCACATTCTTGACGTCTGTGCACTCTACGGCGGAAACAGGCATTGATACATCTGCAGCACTTTGGGGAGTGCTATAGACAAGAAAGCTGTACAAAATCTAGAAATTACATTCATTTGTAAGGTCCTGTTCAGATGTAAAATTCATGTTGCAGTGATCTTTGTACTGTATGACACAGTGGTGTGGTAACACACCACAGCAAATTATGTAGTAACAGGATAATCACTACGGTATAGATTCCTTCATTCCTATTCATTGGTACTGTTTGAGGTTATTTCTAGTAGCAACTACATCTTTTGGAGGACCTTTTGAAAGTCTACCCATCTTTTGCAGATTATTATCTACAGTACTCTACAGTTTAAGGTTATAAATGTAAGTAGTTGAGTACTGTACATTTTATATTATTGGCATACTGCCAAATTTGCATAATTTTGTATTGCAATTCATATTTTGACTTATTTCTCCTGGAGTTCAGCCTGCCACATTGTTTGGTTTAGTTTATCTTGGGAGCCGGACTGGCGTGTCTTGCCCTGTTGTTCCTTTCCTCAGGGCTTCGTATTGGCACCACCCTTGGTCTATCACGGACCTTTCAGTCTTCCTTGTGTTTGAGGAATAAGGCGAGACACGTAGTAGGGGTTTAACGGAAAAGTACCCAGTGGGTAGTACATCACAGCATTCTTTCGTGACTTCTCTATTGGCTTTAGCACAAAGACAATGTAACGATTTAACAGTTACTTGTCAAACATCATTAAAATGATAATCTGGCAAAATGTTATTTCAACAGCATACAGTGCATAGTCTGGAGCATCATATGGTTCGGTCCTTGGTCCTGGGAACTTTCCCTTATTCAAAGTGATAGTAAGTTACATACAGGAGAATGTTTAGTATGCTGAAAATGTCACCATAATGTAGGCTTCAAATGGCTGGCAGCTTTTAAACAAGACCATGAAAAGTTAATGCCTCTTCAGATGCACAACTGATTAGTACAAAACAAAGAAAAAAACTAGATGAAATAATGCAGTTAATGCAGAGGATTAAAGCTCTGATTTGGTACCGAGCTGCTTCCTGTACCAAGAGTACAGGGTTTGGATTGTTTTTCCTCCATCTCCCCACTGTACGATGTTGAGCAAGTTACTTACCCTCACATTGCTTTGGTGCAATTGGGAATTTGGGCTAGACACCTTAATAGTCTGTTGGACTGCATGTCTTGTAACTACCTACAAACCTAAACAGAGTGCCAATCATACTCATCTGTGTCAAACAGTAGTGTTATAGCATTATCTGCATGTACTGAGGAGCTATCCATTTAAAAATACAGAAGTATGACAGTGGGGTGGACTGCACTGTAGTCATAGCCTTAAGGGGCATGGAACTTCTAACACCCTTAAAATTTATTAAAAAAATGGGTTTGTTCTACAGAATAAACTGACAAGTTACACATGAAACACACTGTATAAAACAAGAGCAGTAAGGCTGACAGAACTTCTGCATGGTTCTAGAGAACATTCTGATGCATTGCTCTAGAGGACATTCTGAATTAAGTATGAAAGTTAATCAGAAACTATAAACTACATAAATACTCCACACTGCTCCTAATCTTACACTTGGTATAGTTCAATCACTGTGACAATTTGAAAAAATGATGCTGGCCAGATATGAAAACAATCAGCTTAGCAGTATCTTTGTTTTGATCACATTTGTTTGCATAAAACACGCATCCAGTCCTAGTTTATTTGCTGTGATACAACATGCTGTTTCTGATCACTGAACGTATATGCATTAAGTACTTGCTACCATCATCTCCAAGTCTGATAATAGGCCTTTAATGCATCTATCATCTAACCCTAGGAACAAGTATGCCATATCAGATTAGACACATGACCTCATGGGCATAGTTCAACGGACTAAAATGAACTTCTGTGCAAGCCCAGCTGTGTGTGTGTGTGTGTGTGTGTGTGTGTGTGTGTGTGTGTGTGTGTGTGTGTGTGTGTGTGTGTGTGATGTGTAGCAACTGGGGATTCCACTCCTCACTAACCATCTCTGTCCACACCACTTTGTAATTAGTGTCTTGGATAGCTCAGCGTGATATGTGGGATGTATTACAAACCTTTACTTTACTTTAATAGCCAATAATTATTACATTTATGTCAGCAAGTTCTTTTCATATCTTAGCATTACAGCCGTTTGTAAAGCATATTTGTGATGCTCTGAAATGAATACTTCTTGGTACACTGCTGCATTGTCTGTAAGTGATATTTTCTTATGATTTCTATCATGTATGCGATACAAATATCTCACGCTACAATAAAATGCATGTATCTATCTGTTTCATGCTGGTGCTCCACAACTAAATTGCAAATGTTCTCTGTACGTCACTTGAAAATGGGCCATGTCCACTGGCACTGTCTAGGTCATAAACCAGTCTTCAGCCAAGTCAGACACTCAGATGACAACTAGGATTTCCCACGAGCAAGGATACACAAATGAACATCACTGATATCACAAAGTCGACACTGAGGGACAAAAAAGAAATTGTGGCCTAAGTTGAAATTTTTTGGTCAACAAAAACAGTGGGGTAGGCAAGGAAGACAAAAATCCTGCAGCTGCCAATCCCAAGAAATTCCATGCATCTTTTAAATTGTATTCACTTATAAATTTTCATTGCATGATAATAAAAATGTAATACTATAGTGGAGTGAGTGCAACACACAAGTCAGAAGTAAACAAGATCACACAACTCTGTTCATTTCTCCTAAGAAACACTGACTGATGTGTTGCATTACTATATTTGAGAATAAGTTAGAAGACTAACTGGTCAACAGCTGCTTATTAAAAATACAAATTTTTCTTTAACAAAAGGTATTCTAATGCTAACTAAAAATAAATCATATCTACAATGCCCACGTTATTAGTAAACACAAAGACAGAACAAAAGCTATAAAGGTTTATGCTTCAAAATAAGGGATGGCTCCTTGCCAACAACTATTCATTTTTACTCACGTGCACCTTAAGCATCAAAATACCGAATTCAAACCATTATATCCCCTAGCATGCTCATTTCCTGAAACAGCTCTCAGCATACCTCTCAAACTCTTAGAGCAAGAAATTTAAACACAGACATAAATAGTGTGTGTGTGTGTGTGTGTGGGGGGGGGGGTCATTTTTAAATATTGCACTTAAAAACTTAAAACGTTCCTAGAATAACAGATTTTGCATTAGCATGAATTTTCTGAAGGGTATGAAGTCTCAAACTCAAATAAATGCATTTTCTGACTTCAGTAGTTAATTATTTGCAAGTGATTCGCCAGAAAACCACACTTTTATGAAAAGTAGACCAAAAATAGAGGAAGCCAAAAACCTGAACATTCTGTGAAAATGTGCAGATTTGAGAGGTATGGCTCCCAGCTTTCCTATGTTCTCTTCTTCAGTATCTAGGTACAGCTGTCACTGCAGCTCCATGATATTTTAGTAATGGACCTCACCTGTAAAGTGATATCCTTAGCAGATGACCAGTACCTCCATCAAACTTTAAATGAAGTTAAAAATGAACAATGATGACTTCAGAAACAAAAGGGGAAAACCTCCTCTGCAATCCTTTTATTCCTAGCTTTCTTTCAACAAGATCCTTGTAACTCTGGCTAACACGACTTCTATGCTTCTTAAATGATTACTAGCAATCAGGATCACTTGCTGAAACTAATCAGTCATCTTCTCCACTACAGAGTTGATTGTGAGCCCTAACAGGCTGCACCCACCCCATTTGCACTGCCCTAGCTACAGCTTTCATCACCAGAAACAGAATCTGAATTCACGTGAACTATCTTTCGTTGTGCATTGAAGTAAAACAGTTCAAATGATGTCATCTTTCCAAAATGGTTGAAATAGCCTGCAACCCCATTGCCCCAATAATTTTTTGTTTATTGTTGTTAACCTGTGTGCATTGTTTATGTTAATGTTAGCTAAAGTTTACAAGCACATAGTAGTGCAAATGCATTTTATTATTTGCATATTAGTACTTGCTTTATATTTATCTATACTTTGTTGTATTATTCCCTGTATTCTTTTTTTTTCAAAAATAATTTTTATTTTTATAATAAACCATGCATACATATGATGATACAAGCCATGAAAAAAGTACACAGATATTACACACATGATATCTTGCAACAATGTTAGAAAGAAAAGGGAACAAAAGAGCATGTTTAAAATGAACATAAGAGAAAAATACAATAACTTGCAGTATGCATAGTACACAAACTAACAACAATAAACCCATACTAAACAATATTTACAGTGCTACCCATATTAAACAACAGTGTCACTACTTATACCCCTAAAAGTTAATAGCCCTACTTATATCTTTCAGTAGGAGAGAGAAACACCTCTAACAAATTATACCCATATCTTAGTCACATAGGATAACTTCAAACAGGCTTTTCCAAAGTTTACTGAAGTAGGCTCTCTTCTTAGGTCCATTTATAATGAATTTCTGAGCCGAAATATATTTGATGGCCATATCTTTAAATCCCCGCCAGCATAATTTGGTGCGATCTAACCAATTATAAGTGATGTACAGTTTTATGAGAAAACAGAACGTTATTAGGATATGGAGATGAAATTTAGGTAGGCCATGAGGGGGTATGTTTAGAATAGCCGTTTCCCATGAGAGAGTGGAATTATAGTAACCCATTTTTTTGAGACGCACTTTGAGAGAGCACCAAAGTTTATGGGAGTTGTTGCAGTGCCACATAATATGAAGCAGGTCAGCTCTCGCACCAGGACAACATGTGCATGAAGGAGAACTATTGAAATTAAATTTATTGATTCTTACTGGGGTATAGTAAGCATTATTATTCAACATCAGTTGGGTGTATAGAAGTTTCTTGAAGGGGGATAGTTCAATGCTAGTTTTTATGGCTAGTTGTTTTTGATCCTCTGTAATAGGAGGGTTTTGATTGTTCCAGTATTTAGAGAATAAACAGTTACCTTTATGTAGTAGTGGGTATATTAATTTATATGACAAAGAAACTGTTTTATTACTATTAGCAATTGTATCAATGATTAGGGATAGTTTATCAATTAATTGCATATCAGGGAATATATTGTTGGTTTGTGAAGAGATAAGTTCCCTGTGTTGACGTAGGATAACCGTATACCTGTTATTCACCCTAAGGCTACAACGTAATTCGGCAAGAGGCGAAGATTTGTGTTTAAAGATATCCCATACTTTAAGATCTTTAATGAGAGGGAAGTCAGCGAGATCTACCAACTTGTTGTTGATTTTAAGATTTGGATTGAGATGTAGTGGTTGAAGGAGAGGTAAAAGAAAATGAAGGTTAATGTCCTTAATCAGCTCTTGGAAAAGTTTTATTTGAGATTTCAATAGGGAAGATAGTTTTAGACTGTTCAAGGATGTGGGCGATAGGAAGGGAATAGCCTTAGGATTAATTTTGTTAGAGAGAATATGTCTATGCCACATCTTTAACCAAGAAGGGTAATGAGTTTGAGCATTATTATTCATGTTTGCTATGGACCATAGTCTATTGGAGCAAATAATCAAATAGTAAAGACGAAGATTTGGAAGGCCCACCCCACCTTTTTCCTTTGGTAGACTTAAATTGGAAGAAGAAATCCTGACATTCTTGGGAAACCAGAGGAATTTGGCCAAGGTTTTGTCAAACTGAGAAAAGAGATTGTTAGATATAATTACGTTTGTTGCACTAAATTGATAGAGGAGTCTGGGTAGGACATTCATTTTCACAATAGCTACTTTTGAGAGAAATGATAACTTTAATAGCTTCCATCTTTGTAAGTCTTGACATATGATAGTCCATGAGTTTAGCAAATTATTTTGGAGCATAGAAGCTTGATTGTGTTCAAAGTTAATGCCAAGGTATTTGAGACCGTATGAGATGTGAAAGGAAGATTCAGGGAAGAAAAAGGGTTTATGCGCCTCTGGATTAATTGGGAAAATATGTGATTTTTTATTGTTGACTTGGTACCCGGAGGCCTTAGAAAAAGTAGTAATTGCTTTTAAAATTTTTGGCAGATCTGTGTTAGGAAATTGAAAATAGAGGTTTAAGTCATCGGCAAAGGCCGATAGTGCTACGTGTGTGTTGATAATTTTGGGTATAGTATGGTGAGTATTTTGTGTAAGGTATAAGAAGAAGGGTTCAATGAATAGATTAAAAAGAAATGGAGAAAGCGGGCAACCTTGTCTTGTACCATTAGTAATCTGAATGATATTAGATCTTTTTTTGTTTATATATAAATACGTGCATGAGTTTGAATATAGAGTTCTGATCATATTTAGAAAAGTTGTGGGTATATTAAAATGTAGTAGCGTGGAAAACAGAAAATCCCAATTTACTCTGTCAAATGCTTTCGATGCATCTAGGGTCAAGGCATATAACGGATTTTTCTCTTTTTCAGTAAACTGGATAAGAGAGTCCAGCGTTAATGTATTATCCCATGTATGTCTGTTGGACATAAACCCCGCTTGGTCTGGTGAAAGTAAATGTGGTAGTACCTGTTTAAGTCTGTTAGCTAGGATGGCAGAGAAGATTTTGATATCAACGTTTATAAGCGAAATAGGTCTGTAGTTATGTGGGTCTGTTTTTTCCTTATTGTTTTTGAGTAATAGAATTGTTTTTGAATTATTCCAATGTATGTCTGTAATTCCATTTTTTATAATGAAGTTAAAAACCTCTAGAAGAATAGGAGCAATTTTGGAGTTAAAGGCTTTGAAGAAATTAGTAGTGAAGCCATCCGGACCCGGGGATTTGCCTATTTTAAGTTTATTAATGGCGGTTTGAATCTCACGAATACTAAGTGGAG
The DNA here is from genome assembly GCF_019279795.1 of Protopterus annectens. Taxonomy (NCBI): domain Eukaryota; kingdom Metazoa; phylum Chordata; order Ceratodontiformes; family Protopteridae; genus Protopterus; species Protopterus annectens. The sequence goes on along the minus strand of NC_056744.1, from coordinate 414,102,399 downwards.
CTGATAAGATGGATACTTGATCCTGATTTAGAGATGGTATTCCCTGTATTCTTGATTATGGCTCAGAATGATTAGTCCACTTAAACAAAAAAACATAATAATAATAAAATTATGTGGGGGAGACTACAGAATAGAAGGTCAGGTTGCCTTAGCAATAGTGTGTGTGTGTGTGTGTGTGTGTGTGTGTGTGTGTGTGTGTGTGTGTGTGTGTGTGTGTGTGTGTGTGTGTGTGCAGGAAGAAAATCTATCACTGCTCTGTTTCTTGGCCTCCCATAAAGGAGACGGGATTAGCAGATTTTGCTTCTGCTAAGCATTTCCCCCCAGTGCACCAAACCTGAAACTGATACGTGATGATACTGATGCATCGTGTACAATGAATTTATTTCTACCTCACACACACCAGTTTACCTTACTCTTCCAGTTAAAACAATAAGTAAAAAGGTCACACAGAAAAACTGACCTGTTTACCCATTGTTTTAGTTTGGTAGTTGGAATATTTTGCAGGCACCCTAATTTTTATCGCTATTAGGTGGGTATGACAACCCTGTGCTTCCAAATGTTAGCTGAACATTCCACTTATGCTGTGCTGATGTCATAAGAAGGCAGAAACATGCATGTCCACAGTTACTGGGGTTTGGCTTTATTGGCCTGAAATTCTCCAGAAATAGACTTAAAAGAAAAAGTCACGGACATTCAGAATTGCCGTTTAGTTGAAACACCTGATGTCCTTAAGGGGTAATTTGCATATATCCCATGTCACCTTTAATACTACAGGTTTAAGGTACCATCACACAGTGGAAAGTCTAGCTTTGCTAGATTTTTCTGTTTATTTATTTTTTTACTCTTCTCAGTTAGACAGTCGTCCACTGAATTTAAGATGCCATCAAGTCAAAACTAGCATTTATACTCCTTTCATTACAGGACAGACATCCAAAAAATTCCCAACCCTGTCACACCAAGCTTTTCAAGAGCTGAACAAACCCAGGATACCATGCAGTTCATGCTGGAAGGCTAATCTTGGATATCCATTGCTCAATCCTTGAGTGCTGAGCATACACGTGTCATATTTTGGCAATGGCTGTCACTGTCATATGATCCTGCAAGAAATAAATTGCTCATTTATTTTAATTTTAGACCTTATAAGTCAGGTACTGGTTCAGGAATAAAGATAACAGTCTCGTCATTCTAACTTGGTGAAGTTGGAGTCTGCATGCTTGACAATTAAAACATTAGTGTAGACGTCTGCAGTTTCAGTGACATTTAAGGGTTTGGAGTTTGCACTCTTGTGATTTTTAGGGGTATGTTTACTGGCTAAAGTGGAGGTGCTCTGTATTCTAGGAGTATATGTCTACTGTGTTTACAGAATGGGTTTTTAAGTTGGAAGGTAGTGTCCAAGTTCAATAACATTTAACATGTCTGACATACTGAATGTTTGTGAGGTAGCAATAAAGTTATTCTTGGTAAATATATAGCAGTCACTATGCTCCTTCAAAGTACACAGTGCTGTCAGGCTGGCTTCAGAAGGGTCAAAGGCTGATTGAGATTCCAAACTGTTAGGACAATTGAAGGGATATAGGAAAACAGGATAGGTTGATAAGCTACTCGTGGTATAGGGCAAAGGAGTGGAACGGATTGGACTACAAAACAGTGCTATAAAGGGGTGTGACTAAAGATCCTAAATGAGTGTAATGGACTGGACTACAAAACAGTGCTATAAAGGAGTGTGACTAAAGGTCCCAAGAACAGGAGATGTGACCAGATACAATGACAGCATGGATCCTGGACATAAGTAACATGAAAAAATAAAACTAACAATAAGTAACAGATTTAAATTAGATAGTCATGACACAGTATATTCAAGTACATTAAGTAATAGCAACAGTTTCAATTTCAGTAACAGTGGAACAGTCTGTGCAAGTACTACAACAGCAGCAACGATCAAAAAGTGAGACCAAGTAGAAGGAGTAATGAAGTTGCAACTTAACTTGGTCTCTACCAAGCAGTACCGCAATAAGCAGCAAATAGTCTAACCCAAAGGCTCCTGGTGCAGAACTGCAGGGCAATAAGCAGCAAATAATCTAACCCAAAGGCTCCTGGTGCAGAACTACAGGGCAATAAGCAACAAATAGTCTAACCCAATGGCTCCTGGTGCAGAACTGCAGGGCAATAAGCAGTAAATAGTCTAACCAAAAGTCTCCTGGTGCAGAACTGTAGGGCAATAAGCAGCAAATAGTCTAATCCAATGGCTCCTGGTGCAGAACTGCAGGGCAATAAGCAGTAAATAGTCTAACCCAAAGGCTCCTGGTGCAGAACTGCATTAGCAATAAGCAACAAATAGTCTAACCCAATGGCTCCTGGTGCAGAACTGCAGGGCAATAAGCAACAAATAGTCTAACCCAATGGCTCCTGGTGCAGAACTGCAGGGCAATAAGCAACAAATAGTCTAACCCAATGGCTCCTGGTGCAGATCTGCAGGGCAATAAGCAACAAATAGTCTAACCCAAAGGCTCCTGGTGCAGAACTACAGGGCAATAAGCAACAAATAGTCTAACCCAATGGCTCCTGGTGCAGAACTGCAGGGCAATAAGCAGTAGATAGTCTAACCAAAAGTCTCCTGGTGCAGAACTGTAGGGCAATAAGCAGCAAATAGTCTAACCCAATGGCTCCTGGTGCAGAACTGCAGGGCAATAAGCAGTAAATAGTCTAACCCAAAGGCTCCTGGTGCAGAAATGCATTAGCAATAAGCAACAAATAGTCTAACCCAATGGCTCCTGGTGCAGAACTGCAGGGCAATAAGCAACAAATAGTCTAACCCAATGGCTCCTGGTACAGATCTGCAGGGCAATAAGCAGTAAATAGTCTAACCCAAGGGCTCCTGGTGCAGAACTGCAGGGCAATAAGCAATCAATAGTCTAACCAATGGCTCCTGGTGCAGAACTGCAGGGCAATAGGCAGTAAATAGTCTAACCAAAAGGCTCCTGGTGCAGAACTGCAGGGCAATAAGCAACATATAGTCTAACCCAATGGCTCCTGGTGCAGAACTGCAGGGCAATAAGCAACATATAGTCTAACCCAATGGTTCCTGGTGCAGAACTGCAGGGCAATAAGCAACAAATAGTCTAATCTAACAGCTACTGGTGCAGAAAGTACAGTTGTGTACACTTACCATAAATGTAGATGTTCGAGTGTATTCACTGTTGCAGTCATCACATTTGGGTTATCTGCTTGCAGTAGCCCTCAAGTCGGCCTGATTAACAAAGTCTTGGGTCCTGAGTCAGTTGTTTTCTCTTCTTCTGTCACATCAGGTAGTCAGGGGTATAAAACATGCAACCAACGCCATTACATCAGTTTTTCTTCCCCCAGATGTCAGGTGCCCCCTTAATGGGAAGCAATAAAAAAAAAAAATAATATATATATATATATATATATATATATATATATATATATATATATATATATATATATATACACACACATATATACACATACACACATACATACATATATACAGGATATACCACCAAAAACGTAAATACACCAAAAAGCTTTTAAGCATAGTGAAGGAGAGTAGAGGTATAGCCCAAAAAAGGTCAAAGCTGGGGGGAGGGTAACCAGGACTACAACAGTGAATACACTCGAACATCTACATTTATGGTAAGTGTACAAAACTGTACAATGTTCGAGTGTTTCACTCTTGCAGTCATCACATTTGGGTAGATTCTCAAAGCTAAGGATGGGAGGAGGAATTTAGATAGCATTAGGACCAGTTTTAAGGCCTTGCAAGACTGCAGTGGCAAAGCCAGCTCTGAATTTAGAAAAAATTGGCAAATGGTAATGCTTGGTGAAAGTATGTACAGAACTCCAGGTAGCAGCTTCCAGGATGTCCCTGGTAGGGACACCTCTGAGAAAGGCTGTAGAGGTAGAGGCAGCCCTGGTTGAATGCGGTCTGATCCCATCTGGGATAGGTTTTCCATGGTGCTTATAGCAGAAATGAATGCAATGGCATATCCTTTTAGAAATGGAGTGCTTTGAAACAGCCTTCCCATCTGCCCCTGCAGCAAATGTCACCAGCAGTTGTTCAGATTTCCTCTGAGGTTTAGTCCTGTCCAAGTAAAATCTAAGTTGCCTGTGCACATCTAAGGAGTGCAGTATCCATTCCTGTTTGTTCTGTGGATTAGGAAAGAAGGTTGTCAAATGAATAAATGAAATAAATGATAAAATGAAATAAATGATAAAAGAAATGAATAAATGAAATGAAAAAAGTTATCTGCTTTTACTGTATTTGTGTTTCTTCCTACTTTATTTTGCTTTTGCGTCATCTTAAAAGTACTCAATTGTATTTATTACTGATTGGTGCAACTCATTCTAAGCCTTTTAGTTTAAGCACTTGGGCTTCAGACCAACTGTTTTACATTAAGAAGGTTTGTGGTCTGCACTGTAGTGGCAGAACAGGTAGCTTACATCCTTCTAAGTTAGGAACTGCTGATTGAGGGCTCAGTGTCTGTTATTCTAAAAGTGTATTAATTCTGGTTTAAGCACTTGGGCTTCAGGCCAGTTATTTTACATTAAAAGGGTTCATGGTCTGCATTCTTGTGGGAGGAGAGGCTGGACTCTGCCCTTATGAGCTGGGAATTTCTGGTTAAAGGCTTACAGTGCCTGCATATTTGAACTGCTTCTTACTGAAATTGGTACACCTTGTTTGCTGTAGCATAGACTAGATCCAGGCCTGCTGAATCTAGCTTTGTTTGTATGCTTGTTGGTTGTTTGCTTGTTATTTCCCTGAAAAGCTAACTCCACCTAAAACGCAGCTTTTCAGTGCTTCTGTGGATCCCTAGTGATATCTGCATTGCTTACTGTACTTATTTCCTTGTTTCACTTGAAAGAAAGTTACTGTTTGTCGTTTTTGCATTTAAGTTACCTGTAACACATTGCATTAAGTTACCTGGCACTTGCTCACTAAAGCAATTATATAAGTCAGCACTAAAAAATTAAAAGCACTACACCCTCACAAACTCCCCTTGGTACCTTGTTCCCCATTGGCCCTTTTTTTCAATTATAAAGGAATTCCCAATACTATTCTAGCATGTCCAAAGGTCAGTTGTCAATCTCCTCTCCAGTCCAGCTGGTGAATCTGGGAATCTTGAGGCAATGTTACAACTGCCTCATGTACACAGACAACCCTCTCCTCCTCCCAACAAATTCCAACACATGTGAGAGATGCAACCATATAGCCATACTGGAGGCTAAGCTCTCTCAACTCAGTACTGGCGAAACCAGTCAGGAGGAGAAGGAACCCACACTCACTACAATTCCAGTCTCACATAGACCTACCACGACAGCAAACCAAACACATAAACACACAAAAATATACTCGGAGGCTCTAAATAAAAATCTGCCTAAGCAGCAGAGACCTCCAAAGCAGACACCCAAGCAACCGCTGCCCCAAAACAAAACACCTGCAACACATAGCTCACAAAGCCAGTGTGCCGAACAGTCACAGCCCTTAAGGCTAAACAACACACCTGATACACTTGTAATAGGTGACTCTATCATCAGGCACACTGATGTCCCGCTCACCAGGCCGAACACCCCAAAACAAAACACCTGCAACACATAGCTCACAAAGCCAGTGTGCCGAACAGTCACAGCCCTTAAGGCTAAACAACACACCTGATACACTTGTAATAGGTGACTCTATCGTCAGGCACACTGACGTCCCGCTCACCAGGCCGAACAAGGAGAAGGTCACGGTGAGCTGCCTGTCGGGCGCTAGGATCCGCCACATAACACAAGCACTCAGGTCACTCCAAGGCAAGTACAAGTATGACTCAGTCATTGTCCATGCTGGTGTGAATGACCTGAGACGTACCTCCCTGGACTACATGAAAAGAGACATAGAGGAGCTCTCTGAGTATGTAGCCCAGGCTGGTATGACCCTGGCCTTGAGTAGCATCTTACCCTCACCAAGAATGATGCCACAATATGAAGACAAGATGATCAATTTCAACAATTGGCTTAAGTACTGGTGTCATTCAAAGGGGATCCAATGCCTGTCAGCCTGGGATGACATGCTCGACAAGCCACAATGCTTCGCTAGGGATGGCTTGCACCTGTCACCCCTGGGCTTTCGGATATTGGCAAAGGCTCTTGCTACCCCATAGTGCCTTTTTTAGGCAAGGCTCAAAAGACAAACCCACCTCCATAGGTATCACAAGCGATAAGAAACTAAGAGTAATGCTACTCAACACCAGAAGTCTAAACCTCAAGATGCATGCACTCAAAACTCTCCTTAGCATGTAGAACATCAATATCTGTGCAGTAACAGAAACCTGGTTCAAAGCTCCCAAGAGCACCCCAGCACTACCAGGTTATACCTCATACCATGCTTTTCGGCCCCAAAACTTGGACTGAACCACAAAAGGAGGGGGAGTATCAATATTCGTCAAAGATACCCACACTTCCAGGTTGGTGGCACAGCACGAAGCATCAGAGACTATCCATGTGCAACTAACAGTGGGTAAAACTGCCTTCCAGTTTATGGCCTGCTACAGACCACCCTCCCAAACCCAGGAACCCCACTCGGCCTTCCTGAGAACACTGGAAAATATGAAGGTCTCTCCAAACACCATTATATTGGGCGACTTCAACTACCCAAACATAGACTGGGAGCATTACTCTAGCGCCAACACCCTAGCCCAAAGGTTCCTAGAATTTATAAACTCAAATGCTATGGAACAACTTGTTACCACTCCCACAAGAGGGGAAAACATACTGGACCTGATCATCACCAACATGGGGACTCTATGCTCCAGACCAGAAGTGTATTCCTCACTGGTAAGATCAGACCATAAACTAATCTCACTGGATATTCACATCCCGACTCCACCCCCTGCCCTGAAAACCACAGTGAAAAACTTCTCTAAAGCAAATTTCACACTCCTCAAAACCGAGGTGGAATCATTCAAAGCCCTTGGGCCTGTGAAAAATATGGCCCAGACCACAGAATCCTTTATAAACGCATTCTATGAACACCTTCAGGAATGCATGGATCATGCAATCCCAAATAAAACCAAGACCCAATCCTCCAAAGGCAGATGTCCTGTCTGGTGGACCCCAGCCATAAACTAACTATACAATAGAAGGAGGAAGCTACTACATGATAGAACAAAATCCCTAAAAGGGAAGGCATCTCTGATCAGTATTAGCAAAAAACTATGGGCACTCATAAAATTGTCTAAGGCCAGCTTCGAGAGAAAAATTGCAAAGGACACCAAGGATAATCTCAAGGCTTTCTTTAGTTATGTTAGGAACCTGGGTGGCAATTCCCAGATATGCTCAGAATTAGTCCAAAATGACAACAAATACACCGAACCCACAGACATTGCCAACATCTTAGCTGACAGGTTCAGCGCAAACTTCTCCCCCCCCCCCCTTCCCCACCAATAGGGCAAATATCTATCCCAGCAAAGTGCTGCCCCCCTGACATCTCAGATGCTCAGGTAAGAGCTGCCCTCTCCAAAGCAAAAAACACAGCATCAATGGGACCAGACGGTGTCCCAGGCTGTGTCCTACATGAACTCCAAGAAGAGCTAAACCTAAACATAAACCTACTGTTCAATCTCAGCCTTACTAAAGGATATGTACCCGAAGAGTGGCGTACAGCAACAGTGGTCCCTCTCCACAAAGGTGGTGCCTCAACAGATCCTGGAAACTATCGCCCCATAAGCCTGACTAGCTTGGTCTGCAAAGCTATGGAAAGGATCATCATGGACCTCATAAATAAAGATATTGGGGACCTACAGACACTGGATCCTACCCAGTTTGGCTTTGTTAAGGGCAGAACCTGCCTCTTAAACCTGGTTGATTTCTTTGAAACAGTCACCAAGGCCATTGACGAGGGGAAGGTGGTCCACACAGCCTACCTGGACCTCGCAAAAGCCTTCGATACAATACCCCACTCCGGCATTATAGATAAGCTCACCAGCTTAAATATAAACCCCTATGTCACTAGATGGGTTGCAAACTGGCTCAATACAGAACCCACATGGTTAGAATTGCTGGAGCCATGTCAGACTCCAAACCAGTTACAAGTGGCGTCCCACAAGGCTCGGTCCTGGGACCTCTCTTGTTCGGTATATATTTATCAGAGGTACAGGCCAACACAGAAGGACTGTGGTGGACCAAGTTCGCAGATGACTGCAAACTGGGCGCCATAATCGACTCTCCAGCTGACACAAGCATCCTCCAAAAGGGCCTCATAGAAACAGACAACTGGTGCCAGAGCCATGGCCTCAAGCTAAACGCCAAAAAGTGTATAGTCATCCCCTTTGGCAAAAACAAAGTGCCCACAAATTACCACATAGGTGGTAATCCATTAAGTACAGAAGAAGTAATTAGGGACCTGGGGACCCAAGTTGATAGCAATCTCTCATTTGACAACCACGTGGCCAAAGTGGTTAGAAAAACATTTTATATAGCCCACCTAATCATGAAGGGATTCACATCTAAATCATGGGAGGTCATCGTGCCTCTTTACTCATCCCTCATCAGGCCCATAATTGAGTACAATGCCCCTTTTGGGATGTACCTTACCAGACACCTGCAGCAACTGGAAAGACCCCAGAAGTACCTCACCAAGAGGATCAAAGGGCTCAAACAGATGCCATATGCTGCCCGGTTAAAGAAACTCCAGCTCTACTCAGTGGCATACCGCCTGTTCAGAGGCTATCTGTGCCTGTGATCTGTGCCTGACGTATAAAGCCATGTCCAACCCGGAATTAATGGACATGCTGCACCTCAGAAAATCCAAATCCCATTGAGCTACGCACTCGAGAGACTTGAACCTCAGCACTGAAATAAATAGGACATGCTGGAGGGACAGATTCATAACCCAGAGGCTCCCTTCACTCTGGAATAAAATCCCAGTCCAAGTTAGGCAGAGTCCCTCCTTGACTCTCTTCAAGAGGAATCTTGATGAGTGGATGGTAGATTGTAGGTTTACCCCGGGTATCACTTCTGTGTCACTGTTAAACAGAGGCACAGTATACTAACCTCGAAAAAGGGCATAGCAAAATTAATTTAAAATGGGTGGTGAAAGCCAAACACACTCTGGCTAGGCTTATAAATGCCCTAGGGCAGATAGCCTCATATGAACCTATGAACCTAATAGACTGATTAAGAGCCACACTGGATACCACCTTGGGCATGAAAGAGGGATTGGTTCTGAGGGGTACCCTGTCCGCATGAAATATGATGAAAGGTTCCACTGCCAAAAGGGCCTGTAATTCAGATATCCTTCTTGCTGAAGTGATTGCTAAAAGGAAAGCTGTTTTCCTAGAAAGGAAATTTAAATCTGCATTAGCAACTGGCTTGAAAGGAGGAAGAGTGAGTTTCTCCAATACAAAGTTAAGGTCCCAGGTAGGAGTTGGGGCTCTCCTTGGTGGTCTTAAAATTTTGGCCCTTCTGAGGAACTGCTTAAGCAGTGGATGAGAGAAGAGGGGATGTTCTGTGTTATAATGAGCTGAAATGGCTGAGGCGTGAATTTTGATGGAGGAAAAAGAAAGGACCTTGTGAATCATCTCAGTTAAGTATTGTAGAATCTGAGGTAAGTTGGGCGCTGCTGTGCTCATCCCTTGAGATTGGCTCCAAGCACAGAATTTTTTTTCCATTTTTCAGCATCCTTGCCTCTAAAATGATATCCATCACTAGTTTACTGAGGGATGGCAAAGGAGAGGTTAGATTATTAGTCAGGCTGATAGGTTCAGGGTTTGAAATGGAGGATGCAGAATCTGGTTCTCCTGCTGAGACAACAGGGTAGGGGTCTGAGGCAGGTGCCATGGGGCCAACAGTGGCACACTGCACAAGAGGGGGTACCAGTGTTGGCGTGTCCAGTCTGGTGCAATCAATATTGTCCTTGGTTTGCCCTGTTTGATCTTTAGTAGTACATTGGAGAGGAGAGGCAGAGGAGGAAAGGCATAAACTGATAGGTTTTTCCAGCAGAAAGACAGAGCATCCACTTTCCAAGCTTGTTTGTGGGGAGTCCTTGTGCAAAATTTGTCTAATTGGTAGTGTTGGGGGGAGGCAAACAGGTCTATATCTGGGCAACCCCATTTGTTTGTCAACATGTTGAAAGTCTTTGGTTGCAGTTTCCACTTGTGTGGGTCCATGAGGTTTCTGCTTAGTCAGTCTGCCAGTGTATTTAGTTTTCCTGGCAGGAATTGAGCTTGTAGATGCACTTGGTAGCTCAAGGCTGTGTTCCACAGTGCCATGGCTAGTCTGCAGAGAGGGTAAGAATGGGTACCCCCCCCTGCTTGTTTATGTATCACATAACAGTGGTGTTGTCCATCTTTACCATTAATTGCCCTGGAAGAATGTGGCCCTTGAAGGCTGTCAGAGCATTCTGTACAGCTAACATTTCTTTCTGATTGATATGCAGGTGCATTTCACTTGGCTCCATTTGCCCTGAATGCACTTCCCTGCCAGGTGAGCCCCCCATGCATAGTCTGATGTGTCTGTTGTAAGGGTTTGGGCAGCAGGGGGTAGAGAGAATGGCAGTCCCTTGTTTTGGTGGCAGGCCTCTGTCCACCAAAGGAACTCTAACCGTAGGCAAGGTATGATAGGAATCATTGCTTCTAGATCCTGAGAACATTGACACCATAGGCTTTTCAGATACCTTTGTAGTTTCCCCATATGCAGTCTTACATATGGAATTAGAAGAATGCAGGAGGCCATAAACCCCAAGGCTTGCAGAATTTGCCTTGCAGATAGCAGAGTTTTTGTGGCCACTAGTTTGAAGTAGGTTGTTAAATGAATTTGTTTCTCTGGCGTGAGGAAAGCCATCTGGGAAGTTGTATTCAAGCTTGCTCTCAGGAATATAATTTGTTGACAGGGTACCAGGTGTGACTTCTTTTCATTTATGGTGTATCCCAGGCAAGTTAACACCCTTTGTACAAAAGCCAGATGATTCAAACGTATGTCCTGACTTTCTGCCTGAATTAGACAATCGTCCAGGTATGGGTATATCTGAATATTTCTTTGCCTGCAAAATGCAAAGACTGGAGCTAGGCACTTTGTGAATACCCTGGGCACAGTAGATAAGCCAAAGGGCAGTGCAGAGAACTGATAGTACATGTAGCCTGCTTTGAAGCATAGGTATCTTCTGCAAGATTCCCTGATTGGGATGTGCAGGTATGCTTCCTTTAAATTGAGTGTTGCCAACCAGACATATTTGCCTAGCATAGGAATCAACAGATGAAGAGTTAACATCTTCAATTTTGGAATCACCAAAGAGGTGTTTAAAGTAGATAGGTCCAGGATAGGACGCCATGAATCATCTTTTCTGGATACCAGGAAAAGTCTTGAGTAGAAACCTTGTTCCGTTTCCTCTTCTGGTACAGTTTGAATAGCCTTTATGCTTAAGAGAGAGAGTACTTGCTTTATTTAGAGCCTTTGCCCACTGATTTGGGGGTAGATCTGGCCAACCGTTTGGGGTTGGTAATGTGTGGAAGTGAAATCTGTATCCTTGGGAAACTATATTTAAAACACACTTGTCCTGGGCAATAAGTTCCCAGTTTCTTTGCCTGTAGAGCAATCTTTCCCCCAAAGGGGCAGTCATAGGTTCATAGGTTCATAGGTTCATACTAGGCTAACTGCCCTTGCAAGCCATTGTAAGCCTAGCCAATTATCCCTTGTGAGACTCAAACCCTGCACCTTGTGTTTGTAAGGCAAACACCTTAACCATTAGGCCACCCTCCCAACCCTGTCAGTTGAGAAGTGCTTGGAAGTTTTAATGTTAAGTCATTGAGACAGTTTACCATAGGGGGGAGTTTTACTACTCCCAGATTTGGAATTGGGGGCCACCCCACTGCTTATCCCTGTGCTTATTCTAGGACTGAAGCCTGGGTGTTCTGCTGGATCTGGGTTTGGACTGAGAAGGCCTGGAAGAGGCAGGAAAGGATCAATTCTTAGAGGGCCAATGCCTACTAAAACTTGGAGGTTGTACTTGTAAGAAATCTTTAACAGTTTACATAGATTTAGCTTTTTCCTCCATCTTTTTAAGAACTTCTTCTGCCTTGTTGCCAAAAAGGCAGTCCTGATTTAAGGGAGCATCCAGTAATTTAGCTTTAACATGATCTGGCAAGGATTGCTCCTTAAACCAAGCATGCCTTCTAAGTACAGACCCAGTGACAACAGCTCTGCAAGATACCTCTAGGGAATCAAAACCACATTGCAAAGTATGTTTTCCAACCTTTTCAGCAGAATGCATTAAATCCTATAGGTCCTTATTTTCAGCACAATCAGGAATCAACATCACTTTCCATTTAAGCAATCCAATAACACATTGCTGATACTTTAACATATGAAACTGGCATTTTAAGGCCCTAATGGCCAAGGTTGCAGAAGTGTATACCTTCTTACCCCATCTATCCAGTGCCCTGGAGTCTCTATCAGAAGGGTAAGGATTTTTGGCAGTAGTAGCTTTAATGCCCTTGGGTCCCTGTGAAATGGTCTCAGGATCCGTAGTAGGATTTTTAAAAAAGAACTTGTGAGAGTCAGGAACCCTGTAATATCTATCAGGTTTTCTGGGAGCAGGAGGTAAAGAGTCAGGGGTCAAGCTAGATTCCGAAAAGGCATCATCAACAATGTCTAGTACAGGAGGGATAGCTAAAGGCCTGTGCTGGAGCAGGAATAAGAAATCCCTAAGCCTCTTTTTAGAATCAGAGAAATCCTGACTTTCCCAGTGAAAATGCTCCCTAAGAGTATGCAGGGTTTCACCAAATGAGAAATCCTCTGGGGGGGAAGCAGAGGGAATCTAGAGTCCTCTGCATCAGAATCCTCATAGGCAGATAAGGGTAAATCCTGGTCCTCAGAGGAAACAGAAATTTCAGACTCCTGGTCAGAAGTATCATAAGCAAACTCAGTCCTAGGTCTCTTAGATGGGGAAGGTTGGCTTCCCCTGACTAAAGTAATAAGGCCTTCAGCCATTCTTATCATTTGTTTTTTAGGCATAAAGGCCTGACCATGCAGTCTGGGCATCGGTTTTCTAGGCATGGTTCGAGTTTTAGGCCTTGAAGAAGAAGATGGCGTCGGTTTAATATGCAAATCAATAGGCCTGAATATACCTTCAGAAGCCGGTGCCTGCACAGCGGCTCCAGACCCATCCAGGTAGAGACAGCCACAGGTTCCACAATTGAAGCACCTCGTGGTATTCCAGACTCTGAATGGGTCTCAGTAAGGCCTGCAAATCTGAAGTAGCGGGTATCAGGCACTGCAAAAGCGCCTCATTGAGTAACGGTGAACTGGTGACTGGCTTAGGAGAAGCGTAATCAGCAGCTTTGGACCTAGGTGGCCTGTGTCTCTGTCTTTATCTTTGTTTTTTTTTTCTGAATGTTGGTAGTTGGATGGTTTACCGAAGACGTATCTGGATAACTGAACTGAGCACCAAAATATTTAGAAGTGAAAATATACCGACGATGGATAGTTCATTGTTTAAATAAGGCACAAAACCAATAGCGAGGTACATCGTGGTCAGAGCCTAGGCAAGGAGTACAGTACGAATGAAAATCCTTATGAGGTATTTGCTTTCCACAAGAAATGCAATTATTTACTTTTACTGACATTGGTTTAGAGCAAGAAAAAGTTTCCCCAATTGGGTACTTAGCTTTTAGTTGAAGACTTTGGTTCTGAAACTCGAAAACAAAAATTTCAGGAGTCGGCCGACTGGCACTTGCGAACTGCTTCTGCTTTGGGCACCGCACAGCAAGAAAGACTGATGCAATGGCTTAGGCTGCATGTTTTATACCCCTGACTACCTGATGTCACTGAAGGAGAGACAGCAGTCGACGCAGGACCCAAGACTTTGTTAATCAGGCCGACTGAGGGCTACTGCAAGCAGATAACCCAAATGTGATGACTGCAACAGTGAAACACGAAGAACATCTGCAGGGCAATAAGCAACAAATAGTATAACCCAACAGCTCCATGGCAAATACTTAGCTAATATAACATTAAATGAATGGGAATGGGAATTTATGGATGGCAGCATGAACCAATACAGAGATAAAGTGTTATTCTATCAACGCTTTGTAAAGGATTGTTTCTTGATTTGGAGAGGAAATGGGGAACTTTTGGAAAGGTTTGTTGATTATTTAAATAATACCACTTCTTTCTTAAAATTTACTATGCATTATTCTAAGAATATAACATCATTTGTGGATGTACAGCTTACTAATGTATTTGGTATGATTAGTACACCTGTGTCTATAATAAGGATGTTCAGGTAAATAGATATACACATATAGACAGTATGCATGCTAAACCAGTATTTCATGGCATAGTGAAAGCACAATTTATGCAGATAAGTAGATTAAATACAGAAAATGTGAAATGTAAATAGCAAATGGAAAACTTAATGCAAGATTTCATTAATAGAGAATATAATAAGAACTTTGTCCCTGAAACAATGAAAGGAATATTTGTGGATAGGATAACAGTTGCCCCTCCCTTTGTTTAGTGATAAAGGGATAGACAACTTATGTAAGGTAAAAGAGAAGGGTACAATAGCTAACGTGAGATATATAACTACATATAATAGAATGACTACAAATATGGAAACTATTATTAAAAGGAACCGGCGAATATTAACTTCAATGCCAGAACTTGAAAATCTACTGGGGAAAAGGCCCTACTTTACATATAGGAATAGCATACATTTGAGGAGACAGCTTTGTTATAAATTTTAAGATTGATACAAGGACATATTACACTGTAAAGAAAAGGACACTTCCCTGTTATAATTGTAGTTCTAGTAACATTTGTCTTTAATCTGACTTTGAGCACCCAATAACTAGAAATAGATTTAATATAAAATGTCAGGCAACCTGTAATACAACATTTGTTGTTTATTTAGGTACATGCACAAGATGTACATGTTTCTATGTAGATAAATGCTCTAGGCCATTAAAACACCGAATTATAGAATGCAAGTCAAATATAAGTAGAAATGTGATGACAAATGCTTTAGCTAAGCATGTTACTGAATATGGTACTGCGTCATACCTTTAAATTTAAAGTACTGGAAGTTGTTTATAAAAATATAAGAGGGGGTGATATGAATAATAGATTAGATATAGCTGAATATGGGTGGATAACAAGATTAGAAGCTGATAAGTTTCCTGGATTAAACAATGTGGTTACTATAAAGCCTTACTTGGTTGAAAAGCAAATGAAGCACAAATAATATGAAAATTTACAAATATTTGTTTCAAAATGCGCGTTAATATGTTTTGTAAGCATATATAGTCATTTTTTGTATTTTATCTTTCGTTAATACTTGTTTTTAGATTATTTGGTAATATGAAATGTTTTCTTATTGGTTGGCTGCATCATGTGCTACTATGCTCTTGAGAATATAAAATGAGATGACTTCATGTGAAATATATTTCTTGATAACTGAAAAAGAGTACATCCCGAAAGTTTTTATCTTGTTTAAATAAATTAAACGTTTCTACTTCTGTGAGCCTTTTTTCTACTGGATGATAGTTTATGGGCACATACTTCAAGACATTCAAAGAGACTCCTGGCCAACAAGCAGTGGTGTGGGGGTTGGATATGTGTACAAACAATGTTTTTAAGGTCATGTGAAAAAGTCACATGATCATAGGAGGCAAACGTGAAGGGCCATTAAACAGAAGGGCAAGACAAGTGCATGTACTGATAGCAAACTACACGGACCAACTCCTCCCCAGATGTGAAAAAAATATTTCTCACAGACAGGTATGTGGACCCACAGACCTGATTAATGCAATAGGTGATGGTAGCAAATGAATCCAAGAGGACACGGGACAAGTAAAGAACGTAAGAAGAGGGAGGAGGAGTAAAGGAAGGGTAATAAATGCACTAAAAGAGCAGGTTAAGTAGAGCAACGTCTGCCATCAAACACATACAAAGAATTTCCCAGTTGTAGGGTTACAAGAAAAGTAGGGCCATTATTAAGTGAATAGAAAAAAGAAGGGGGTGCAGAACCACCAGGACAAATTTACATTAGTGGGATAATGAGACCAAGTAAGATAAAAAAATCAGCATTGTGCATTCAGTACCCCAGAATAACTTAATTGCAACATTTAAAGTTACTTAACAGGACTGGCTGGCTTGATGGCAGAACAGGACAAAGCCTAACTGTGACTCAGTCAGCCTGGGTTTGTTTAGCAGTAGCTGACTAGCTTGGTCAACAGAGCATGAGACTCAGTCACAGGGTTGTGGGTTTGAGCCTCATGTTGGGCGAGTCACATTTGGGGCTAGGGGTTGGCATACTAGTTAAGTGGGTTATCTTATAGACACAAGGCTCATGGTTTGATACTCAAATGGGATAAAGTACAGTTTTGTACCTACCATAAATGTAGATGTCCGATAGGTATGCATCTGCAGTCATAACATATGGGTTGTCCTGCCTCAGGCAGCCCTTCGGTCGGCCGGATTCCAAAGTCTGGGTCTGGCCTTGGCTGATGTCGCACTTTCCCCAACGTCAGAGCGTCTGGGGTATAAAAGCATCAGCCAACGCCATTTTCCTCAGTTTTACTTGCCCCAGATGCCAGGTGCCCTCTAGGAAGGCTAAATTTGGATAAATGCTGAAAAGTTCCAAACATTTGCAAATTATATACATGCATAAACAAACAAATACACCATAATAGATTCCCCCAGCTAGCGAAAAGAGGGGTAAGCACCCTAGGAATACCACAGAGGGGAAGGAGGGAGGGTAATCCTGACTGCAGATGCATACCTATCGGACATCTACATTTATGGTAGGTACAAAACTGTACTATGTCCTTCAAGGATGCATCTGCAGTCATAACATATGGGTAGAATACCATAGCCAATCTGGGGGAGGAGGTACTAAGAAAAGGATGGTGTAGTTAAGATCCCCTGCAGGACTGCAGTTGCAAACTCTGCTCTGGATCTAGAGAATAAAGGTAGATTGTAATGCTTGGCAAATGTATGCACGGAGCTCCAAGTAGCAGCTTCTAAAATGTCCTTGGTAGCCACCCCCCGTAGGAAAGCTGTAGTGGTGGCCGTGGCCCTTGTGGAGTGAGGCCTGATGTTTTCAGGAACTGTCTTTCCATGAAAGGAGTAGCAAAATCGAATGCAATTTCCTATCCATTTTGAAATTGTCTGTTTGGAAATTGCTCTTCCTTGCACCCCAGTTGCATATGCTGCAAAAAGTTGGTCAGTTTTTTCTGCTAGTTTTTGTTCTGTCCAAGTAGTAGCATAGTTGTCTGTGTATACCCAGGGTGTGCAAAAGTTTTTCCCCTCTATTCTGTGGATTAGGGAAGAATGTAGGCAGGTGAATAGCTTGGTTCAAGGATACCCTAGATACCACCTTTGGCATAAAAGTAGGATTGGTTCTTAGTGACACCCTGTCCTGGTGGAAAATAAGAAAAGGCTGCACTGCCATTAATGCTTGTAACTCAGATACTCTTCTTGCTGAAGTGATTGCCAGAAGGAATGCAGTTTTCCAAGATAGAAACTGTAGATCCGCCGATGCTGCTGGTTCAAAAGGAGGTAGTGTCAGTTTCTCCAGCACAAAGTTGAGATCCCAGGCAGGTAGAGGGGGTCTTCTTGGAGGTTTAATATTTTTGATCCCTCTCAGAAATTGTCTGAGGAGAGGGTGTGAGAAGATAGGTGGATCCACATTGTATTCTGCTGAAATTGCTGAAGCATGAATCTTAATGGAAGAATAGGACAGGCCATTGTGGAACAATTCTGCTAAGTATTCTAGGATATGTGTTAGGTTTGCCGCTGTGACATCTGTGCCCTTTGATGTGATCCAAATGAGAAATCTCTTCCATTTAGCTGAGTATGTCTTCCTTGTGGAAGGCCTGCGAGCCTACAGGATAATGTCCTTCACCCTCTGAGATAAAACAGTTTGATTGGGATTTAAGGAATTTTCCAGGCAGTTAGCTGCAATGTTTTCAAGTTGGGATGCAGGGTCTTGAAATTGTTCTGCGTCAGAAGAAGAGGCCATAGGGGGAGAGGCCATGATTTTGCCTGAGACATGCTTCTCAATAATGGATACCAGTGTTGTCTTGGCCAGTCCGGAGCTATTAGTATCAATTTTGGCTGTTCCTCCCTGATCTTCAGTAGAACCTTGTACATCAATGGGAGAGGTGGGAAGGCATATACTGTTAGGGCTTTCCAGCTGAAAGAGAGAGAGTCCACCCTCCAAGCTTGTGGGTGGTATGTCCTTGAGCAGAATGTCTTCAGTTGATTGTTGAGTGGGGAGGCGAACAAATCTATCTCCGGCATTCCCCATGTATTTGCTATGAGCTGGAAGATGTCTGGGTGCAGCATCCATTCGTGTGCATCCATGGTAGTTCTGCTTAAGCTGTCCGCCAGTGCATTTTCTTTCCCTGGCCTGTAGTTGGATATTGAGATTCAGGCATAGTTCCCACAGATTCATAGCCATCCGGCATAGAGGGTAAGAATGTGTGCCTCCCTGCTTGTTTATGTACCACATGACCGTGGTGTTGTCTGTCTTTATTAGCAGGTGCCCTTGTTGGAGGAAGGGTTTGAATGCCTCGATTGCATGCCTCACTGCCAGCATTTCCTTTTGGTTTATGTGCATGCTTAGCTGTCCTTGAGGCCATAGGCCTTGGATACATTTGTCCTCCATGTGTGCTCCCCATCCTCGGTCTGAGGCGTCTGTGGTGATGGTCTGCCTTGGTTTTGGTTTGTTGAAAGGCAACCCTCTGTTGGACTGGCAGGCCTGAGCCCACCACAGGAATTCCTTTTGAAGGCATGGAATGATTGGTATCATGGTTTCTAAACTGTGACTGTGCTGAGACCATACACTCCGGAGGTACCATTGTAATTTCCTCATATGCAGCCTGGCATGCGGTATTAGAATTATGCAGGATGCCATGTAACCCAGGGCCTGCAGGATTTTCCTTGCAGTAAGCTGAGTTTGTGTTGTCAGAATCATGAAGTAATCTGGAAGTTGTTTTTGTTTTTCTTCTGTGAGAAAGGCCATTTGGGTGGTTGTGTCCAGATCTGCACCCAAAAGGTTATCCTTTGGGATGGTACTAGTCTTGACTTTTGGATGTTGACTGTGTATCCCAAGGTCTGTAGCAGGTGTATGGCATAGGCCAAGTCCTTTATCAAATTTTCCTTGTTGTCCGCTTGTATTAGGCAGTCGTCCAGGTATGGGTAAATTTGAATTCCCTGTAGTCTGCAATGCGCAATTACTGATGCCAGGCATTTCGTGAATACTCTGGGCGCAGTAGATAAGCCAAAGGGCAATGCTGAGAATTGATAATGCTCTGATCCTGCAAGAAATCTGAGGTGTCTTCTGCAGTTTGGTTGAATAGGGATGTGCAGCTATGCCTCCTTGAGATCTAGAGTCACCAGCCAAGACTCCTTGCCCAACATGGGAAGAAGCTGCTGTAGGGTCAGCATTTTGAATTTTGGCACAGTGAGATAAGAGTTCAGTGCGGACAGGTCGAGAATAGGCCTCCATTGATTTTCCTTTCTTGGTACAAGGAATAGTCTGGAGTAAAATCCTTGGCCTTGTTCTGAACATGGTACCTTTTCTATAGCTTTCATCTGAAGTAAATTGCTGATTTGTTTTAAAGCCTCTGCCCTCTGATTTGGTGGAAGGTTTGGCATTCCGCCTCCTTTTGGCAAAGTGTGGAAGTGGAACCTGTATCCTTTGTCTATTATTTGCAGTGTCCATGTATCCTTTGTGATATAATGCCAGTTTTTTGAGAATAAAGCCAGCTTTCCAGGGTGCTTCCAGTTGATCCCTGGTAGGCGGAATCAGAGTTAAGTCATTGACCCTGTCCTGGTGTAGTAGTTGTTGTTGTTGCTGTTGCACTACTCCTCTGGTTGGCAGGCTGCCACTGACGGCCTCTGTAGGAGCCCTTCGATTGACCTTTGCCTCTAGGGCGCCGGTTCCTGCCTCTCTGGGCTCTGTCCGAGTCTGGAAAGGACCAATTCTTAGTAGGCCAGTTTCTGCTGAATCTCGGTGGTTGAACTTGCAGGAAATCTTTAACTGTTTGCACAGATTTTGCCTTTTCTTCAACCTTTTTTAAGATCTCCTGAGCAGAGGAGCCAAATAAATTTTGTTTCTCCATTGGAGCATCCAGGAGTTTAGCTTTGACATGGTCTGGCAAAGATTGCTCCTTCAGCCAGGCATGCCTACGAATAACCGCCCCAGTCATAGCTGATCTAAATAAAGCCTCCAGTGCATCATAGCCACATTTTAAGAAATGATTACTAACCTGTTGTGAGTTGTGTACCAAATCCTGAAGGGATTTACGGTCTAGGGGTTCAGGAGAAGAAAGTTTCTTATTCAATTCATTTAACAAATACTCCTGGTACTGTATCATATGAAACTGACAGTTTAATGCCCTGACAGAAGGAGTTGCAGAAGTATACACCTTCTTTCCCCATCTCTCTAAAGCTCTAGACTCTCTGTCAGAGGGTAGAGGATTTTTGGCAGTAGCGGCCGCAACCCCTTTAGGGCCCTGAGAAATAGTTTCTGGATCTGCAGAATGGGCTTTATACAAATGGAAATGAGAATCCGGGACCCTGTAGTATCTGTCAGGTTTGGCAGGGGCCGGAGGGAGAGTATCAGGGGCTGTACTGACATCATTGTACACATCATCAATTACATTCAGAACAGGAGGTATAGCTAAGGGCCTATGCTGAGGCAAATGCAAAAAGGTCCTTAATCTTTTTCTAGAATCAGAGAAATCCTGACCTTGCCATTGAAAATGCTCTCTCATGGAGTGCAGAGTCTCACCAAAGGAAAACTCTTCAGGAGGGGAGGCCGAAGGGATAGATTCCTCTGCATCTGAATCCTCATAAGGCGAATAAGCCCCTTCCTGGTGGTCTGACAACTCAGATCCATCCGTGGAATCATCTGAGGAGTGAGGATCAGCGGGGTCAGTCCTGGGCCTTTTGTCTGGAGGAGGTTGAGAGGCCCTGTCTGGGTGAGTTTGTGAACCCCTAATTAAGGAAATAAGGTCCTCAGCAAGGCTGAGGATCTGTGAACTAGAGGAAGGCCTCTGGGAGGTAGATTTGGCAGGCAAAGCTTTTGAAAGTTTGGCAGCTTTAGCCCTTGAAAAGGCCTTAATGGACATGGAAGCAGGGGGCCTAGCTGCCCCACGTGCAGGGGTAGAAATGTCCAAAGGTATGGTGTCGGACAATTCCTGAACATTAGCTTCAGTAGGTAGTTCTGAAGCCGACTCAGCCGGGGCCTCTCGGGCCTCGGTGGTCGGAAGTATGGTTTCGGAAGAAGGAATCGCTGAGGACTCTGTTTCGGCCGAAACCGAGACACTCGTGGTAGGCCTAGCCGTGGTTTCAGCCGAACCCGCGGGCCGTGAGTGTCAGTCCTTTTCCTTGCGTTTTTTGACCATATGCGAAGTTGGAGTCTCCAACGGCATTTTATAAGCAAAAGCGGCTCCAAAAATTTCCTCTGCAAACTCCGACCGACGTCTAAGAGTTCGTCGGTTGAAGGAGGCACAGACTAAACAGGCCGATACATCGTGGTCTGGGCCTAAGCAAGGAAGGCAGTAAGAATGGAAATCCTTATGAGGTATTTGTTTCCCACAAGTTAAACAATTATTTACTTTGTCTGACATCGGCTGAGGCAAGAAAGAGTCCCCAATGGGGTACTTAGCTTTTTTCGAAGTCTTCGGTAGCTGAAATCACTGGATCTGACCGACCAGCACTTGCGAACAGCTTCTGCTTTGGGCACCGCGCGGCAAGAAAGACTGAGGAAAATGGTGTCAGCTGATGCTTTTATACCCCAGATGCTCTGACGTCGGGGAAAGTGCGACATCAGCCGAGGCCAGACCCAGACTTTGGAATCCGGCCGACCAAAGGGCTGCCTGAGGCAGGACAACCCATATGTTATGACTGCAGATGCATCCTTGAAGGACATCTGGCTATTCTTAAAATGGTCCACAAGAGCAGCTAGCCTAGTACAAACTTGGACAAGCAAGTAAAGAGGGTAGGACTGAGTGGCAGATGACTGCTCACCCATCCTGGGGAAGAGGGATGCTAGCCTACTCTGTAGTGCCCAGACAACAAACATAGGCCTAAAATCTAAGGGAAGCTTGGGGACCATAACATACATACTGCCAAGCAGCTGAGTGACGAGCTATAAGAGCACATGGCTGCATGCAGAAGTGTACATAATCATGTGTAATTAATATTAAGGAAAGATATGTTAAGTCACTGTTTGGAAATTTCATAGGCAGGGGGAAAAAGCATCCAGTCCCCATCTACCTGGATTATGGCTCCAAGCCTCTCCTTCACTCTCAGACCAGCATCCTGACAAACTGCAAGAAAACGAGGGAGTGCATGTAAAATGAAAGGAGAGGAGTGTGGAATGAATGGCTAAGAGTGAAGACTCTCAACTTCCACAGATTCATAGCATTGTGTATAAACCTAACAACTGTCCATCCATCTCCAGCCTCATACAGAAATATAACCCTTCCTGGCTACTTCGTTCATCAGGCAAACACCTATTAGATGTATCAAAACCAACAATTCTGCTGGCAAATCCATACTCTCTCACCGCCTCATTACATTCTGGAATTCCATTCCACTACAAATACAAGAATGCTCCCTAAAATCATTTAAAACTCAGCTAAGTCCTACCGACTCAGTTACCAGCTCTATACATCTGATGTTACTGGTTAATCTCCAAACCCTTGCTAACTGTCACCGCTCTTGCGTCACTGGCCGTAATACAGCTACTTCTTCACAATCTCCGACTATCGTCTATCCCCTCCACTGCTATCTCTGTCTCACATTTACCTGGAACTCCTCAGTACTCCTTCATAATTTGTAACCATCTTCATCCTATAATTACTTCACTGTCTCCTACTCAATATCTGCTTACAGTTGATACCTTTTGAAAATACCTAAACTCTTATAAGTTCGATATTAATCAAAACAAGAATCCAGTAAAAGAGTTAACAGTTTTGTTTTGAACTGTCACATCATTACTAGTGTGTGTGTGTGTGTGTGTGTGTGTGTGTGTGTGTGTGTGTGTGTGTATGTGTGTGTCCATTTATTATGTACATTTTGTATAACTGCCTTCTACACGCCCAGTAAAATGAAGGATTTTTCCCTAGCCCTCCAATGAAAATGGAACTTGTGCCCAGTTAAACTTTCCCAGTAAACAAAAGCAATAAATTAATAAATAACAAATGAAAATGTGATGGTTTGCAGGCATGAAAGGTAAAAATGATGAAAAGAAATGCTGACCTTTGTACATACTCCCATCTGGTTTGCTATATTTAACACTGTCTGATGGGAAGTAAACAGGCCACATACTTTAAATCTAATACATGAATTTCAAATTTTGTAAATAATTGTGGATTAAGATGGCTAATTTGTGCTTCTGTTGTAAGGAGAAATGAAAGCTGGCAACAGAATTTTTGCATATTCAAGTAATGACATTTTTTTTTGTCATTTCTTATCCAGGTGAACTCAATGACAGCCTTTTTTCAGTTACAGCACTAATTAAGTGACTTGCTCAGTAAAATCAAATGGAGGCTGAAGGGCTTGAACACTGGATTACTAAATAAAACTTGACAGGACCTCAGAGACTTAATTTTCATTGAAGAATGCTATACTAATGTGCATGAGATGGAAAACAACATTGTACAGGGATCCATCCAGTGACTGGTTTGTACAAAGACACTGGTCTACATTTTGTTGGAATATACATTCTGTGACCTCCTACATGTGACATGAAAAGTTATCCTTCAAGCAACCTCGAGCCACCTCAAGAACAGCAACGGAACAGGATACGTTCAGATGAAAATGATATCCTGGTTGTTTTAACTAAATAAGTAAAATATCTGGTGAATTGTTCTCTGCATTATGTACACTATATTATACTGCTAATGATACTGTTTCTCAAGAATTTTAGACTGTATTATGGAAAATGGATCATGGCATGTATTTGAATAAGAACATTCACTAGGTAACAAGCTGTCCAACATCAGGAAAGGCACCACCATCGTGAACAGCAATCTGGACTTCAAATCGCAACAGTGCGAACAGCAAATCTCTAATACTGGACTCTGTGAACACAATTCTGTAACATGGACAAACAGATGTCTGACTAATGACCACTCTCTTTACAAATTTTTACAGTGATCTACAATTAGACAATCAACATACTTGACTCAGAAATTCTAAGTTGATCTAACAAAATTAATTATGCTTCCTCTAACAATTTTCTCTCTTTGAATTTATCAAAAGAGCTGTTTTCTTATTCAGTTTATGGCTCTCACAAAAGTTTTACTATGACTGCTTTCAAAACTGGTCCAACACTGCGACTATACTAAGATAGTTCTACACAACTGTAACAGTACAAATATCATATCTCTGCAGTGATACTGTCATTGTCCGAGGGCTGCCCTACAAGTCACGGTTCTGTTTGGATGCCCATTTTGTTATGTTTTATGTCACTGTGAATTGTATAACAATGTGTTGCGTTGTGTGAGCCAGCAGTGCATTTTTTGCCCATTTTCTCTATTGTGGCATGACAGTGAAGCTGGTATACATACTTTTGGGGTTTATGAGGCTGTGTCTCCCGAAAGTGGGAACAGGAAACATGTTCCCCTGCAAAAAAGATTTTTTAATGCTTTTTGCTTCGCCATTTTCAATATTTAATTTTTGTTAAACAGTGAGCTGAAAAAGGGATCTTCAATGACTCTTTGGTAAACCTTGCCTGGACCATGGATGAAATGCAGCTTGCATACCTAATTAACAGATTTAAAACAAACAAATAAATGTATAAATTCACTACAGTAATGGAATCATGACCATTCTCAGGTAGCATGTCCATTCCAGTTAGACTTGACATTATACTATATATATATATATATATATATATATATATATATATATATATATATTATATATGGATCTACTTAGTTTAAACAAAAGTACATTTAAACAAATTTTACTTACCCAAGCTTAATCCACCGAAGCTCTATTTCAATGAATGAATGGACCTGTCAAGTTCCTTTCCCTGTGAAAGTAACCACTTGGTCACCATGGTAACCAACCAAAATGGAGGAAAAGTAAGCCCAAA
Source organism: Protopterus annectens (assembly GCF_019279795.1). Taxonomy (NCBI): domain Eukaryota; kingdom Metazoa; phylum Chordata; order Ceratodontiformes; family Protopteridae; genus Protopterus; species Protopterus annectens. The sequence continues at coordinate 414,077,282 of NC_056744.1, read as the reverse complement.
GTAGGGGGCTTCACCCCCAACACTCCCCACACTTAAATAAACCAACTCAGAGACAGCACAACATGGAATATAGGGCATAGTTCACCATGGTGGCCAAGCGGTTCCTTTCACAGGGAAAGGAATTCAGCAGTCCATTCATTCATTGAAATGGAGCTTCAGTGGATTCAGCTCGGGCAAGTCAAATTCATTTAAATGTACTTTTGTTTAAACAAAGTAGATCCATACATGTATGTATATATGTATGCTTTGAAACAGTGTTTGAAAGTGTAAGGCAATGCATGATGGTCCAGATTTAAGCAATTCAGTCATGATCTATGTGCTCTCTTCATTAACTTGATGACAACCAGCTGCATTGAACCCTGACTGCAGACTTGGCAATGCAGGGCCATTTAACAGGTTGAGTAATAGCAGAGGTGGCTAGAAGGTGAGCGGAGGTGGGAGTAAGTGTCTGATACCCAGCTCAATTACACCGGGTAGATGGATATGACATTGCCACTGGGGTTCGGGGAGGGGGGCATAACAGACCACTGAGAGGTACATCACTCTCTTTAGTTGCAGATGAGTATGGCTTTGTAGAAGCATGTTATCTACACAGCTTAGACTGAGCAGGCATTGTATGTCACCTAACTACCAGCAAGAAGGCAGGGACAGGTGAATAAAAATAAAAGCCAGCTCTGGATGATGCTTTAGTAACACTCAAATCTCACCATAATGCCTGGTTACAAGATGAGGTTTCTGAAACGGTGCTCCCCCACTCCAAAAAGGGGATTTCCCACAATAGGTAATAATGACACTAAAAGAAAGTACAATATAGGAAAATGGGTTAGTGATACACCTGGGAAGGCTAGATGGTTAGGCTGCTAAGACCAAGGAAAATTAAAAAAGTAAATCAGAAAAAGAAAACCTAAAAATAAACAGTACTTATGCAACAAAGATATTTAAAATGTTTAATTAAATGATTAATTTACTTTCACTTTCTTGAGGACTTTGTGGCATGCCCTACACCCTTAGTGCATTATGTGTAGTACCCATGCATGGCAGATATTACAGAGGCATTACAAGGGGCCCATACATGGATACATTAGGCCTACTCTTTATAACAACCATACTCCGCACCTTAGTACACTACGTTTAGTCCCATGAAAGTAATATTTCACTGTAGCATAAATATCCCCACATACATTTGTATAACAGAAAAAGTAAGGTGAGGAACAAATAACCTGCCAAGATTCCAAACGTTAGAACAATAATTGTTCTCACTGCAATGGAACTTTGCATATGGAATTTAAAATAAGTCATCTGTTTATTTCCAAACATATTTTGCAAATCATAAGCATGTTTTATTTCCTCATTCAAGCAACTGTTAACTGAAAAGTTGCGCACAAAAATAAGTCATTTTAAAAGTTACACATATATGATAAAAATGACAAATTCATGAACATTTTTACTATCACATCAGTTTTTAAAGATGATAGGTGAGCACGGATAAAACACACCACAAAAAAAATCAGATGTCATATGAGCATCTAAACTGTAAGAGCTTCTAACAAGAGAAAAAGCTTTCCAGATTGTTTTGGTGATTCTGGCTCAAACAGTGCAGTGTTGACACATAGACCCAGTACTGCAGCAAACTGTTAGGACCTATACCAGATAATTTAGTTTAATGTTGTGTGATATGTAGGTGGGGTAAACTGTAGGCTGTAGAGAGAAAAGTCTCACTGTCAGCAGCATGGCAGTGTGAGAATGCACTAGATTTATTTCCAGCAGGATGGCATTAAACAAGAATGCCACTAGTCTCATTTACAGCAAGAAGGTGCTATGCAATAATATCCTTAATCTCACTCTTAGAAGGATGGCACTGCACTAGAATACTCCGAATCTGACTACCAACCAGATGGCACTGTGCAAGAATACATCTAAACTCACTCCTAGAAAGATGGCATTGTACAAGGATGCCCCTAGTCTCACTACCAGCAGGATGTCAGTGTACCAGAATGCGCCCATACCCACTATTCCACTACCAGCAGGATGGTACTGTATGTGAGCATTCCTAGTTTCACTACCAGCAGGATGGTACTGTACGTGAGCACTCCTAGTCACACTACCAGCAGGATGGCACTGTACATGGGCATTTCTAGTCCCACTACCAGCAGGATGGTACAAGTAAGCAATCACTCCTAGTCTCACTACCAGCAGGATGGTACTGTACGTGAACATTCCTAGTGTCACTACCAGCAAGATGGCACTGCATGTGAACATTCCTAGTCTCACTGCCAGCAGGATAGTACAGTAAGTGAACACTCCTAGTGCCACTACCAGCAAAATGGTACTGTATCAGAATGACTTTAGTCCCACTACCAGCAGGATGGTACTGTATATGTGAATACTCCTTGTTTCACTACCAGCAGGATGGTACAGTAAGTGAGCACTCCTAGTGCCACTACCAGCAGGATGGTACAGTAAGTGAGCACTCCTAGTGCCACTACCAGCAGGATGGTACAGTAAGTGAGCACTCCTAGTCCCACTACCAGCAGGATGGTACAGTAAGTGAGCACTCCTAGTGCCACTACCAACAGGATGGTACAGTAAGTGAGCACTCCTAGTGCCACTACCAACAGGATGGTACAGTAAGTGAGCACTCCTAGTGTCACTACCAGCAGGATGGCACTGTACGTGAACATTCCTAGTGTCACTACCAGCAGGATGGCACTCTACGTGAACATTCCTAGTGTCACTACCAGCAAGATGGCACTCTACGTGAACATTCCTAGTCTCACTACCAGCAGGATGGTACAGTAAGTGAGCACTCCTAGTCCCACTACCAACAGGATGGTACGGTAAGTGAGCAGTCCTAGTGCCACTACCAGCAGGATGTCACTGTACGTGAACATTCCTAGTGTCACTACCAGAAGGATGGCACTGTATGTGAACATTCCTAGTGTCACTACTAGCAGGATGGTAGTGTATGTGAATACTCCTTGTTTCACTACCAGCAGGATGGCACTGTTTCAGAATGACTTTAGTCCCACTACCAGCAGAATGGCACTGTATGTGAATACTCCTTGTTTCACTACCAGCAGGATGATTCTGTATGTGAATACTTTGTTTCACTACCAGCAGGATGATTCTGTATGTGAATACTCCTTGTTTCACTACCAGCCCGGCACTGTATCAGAATGACTTTAGTCCCACTACCAGCAGAATGGCACTGTACGTGAGCACTCCTAGTGCCACTACCAGCAGAATGGCACTGTATGTGAATACTCCTTGTTTCACTACTAGCAAGATGGTACTGTATGTGAATACTCCTTGATTCCTTAGCAGCAGGCTGGCATTTCACAAGGATGCTTCTAACCAGACTACCAGCAGGATGTAGCTGTATGAGAATGTCCCAAGTTTCACTATCAGCAGAACAGCACTGTATGAAAATGTCCATAATTTCATTACCACTGGAATGGCACTTTGCAAGACTGGCCCTATTCTCACTAGCAGGATGGCATCAAGCGAGGAGACCCCTATTCTCACTAGCAGGATGGCATCATACGACTAGACCTCTAATCTCACTATCAGCAGGATGGCACTGCACGAGGATGTCTCTATGTGCTCTCTATCAATGGTATTCAGACTAAGATGGGGCAAAGGGGTATGGCTGACTCTGGATGACAAGGGCCATAAAAAATTAAAAAAATAAAAAAAGTGGAAAAAAATCTGAGCGACTATCATAAGGCATATTATCATCATGGCTGAAGCCAAGGATGCTAGAATGTTCCGATTGTCTTCTTTCCCTATTATATTCATTTTGCCACTTGCATTTCTGCATTCATGCAGGTGGATGTAATTCAACTCAAAGAGAAAAATTACATGACTGCAGGACTACACAGGATCACGGGATCATACGATTGGTGGAGACTACTTTACTAATGACCATAAAGGGCCAAAAATATTCATCCCTTAATTTTTGTGGGGGCACATCAACTTGTGCATGAGTGGTTGAGCATTTACAAGGCCCTAACACAGACATATGTGCCAGACCCAGGGTAAAATTACAATTCACCATCCAATGACCCAAGTTTCACTTGAATAAGTGCAGGAAGGAACTCTACTTCACATGGATGGGAAGCATGTTCCAGAGAATGGGTAGCCTCTGAGATGCATATCTGTCCCTCTGCTCACCCTATTTATGATGCAGACAAGGTTTACATCCCTGGATTGGATGTTTCTGATGCTATTTGTTTTGCAGTTGTGCAACAGCTACATTAACACCAGATCAGAGGATGCTTTGTAGGCCAGGCATATGTCGCCTTTCAGTAGCCTGCAGGAGATGGAGTATAAGGACAAGGTGTTGAAGCAGTCCACATAAGACTGGTTTTCTATACTATACATTCTTATTGTGAGGAAGCTCTATGGATGATCCAGATGTTGCACATGCCTGGTCGGGTACATGGCGATTGGTGTTATGAAAGCAACGTACAATGGAAAGATGACATCTTTAGACCTGCCATACCCTTGCTTATAAGTTGTGCAACATAGAATGATTTCCTTAATACTGTAAACACATGATGGTCAAATTTAAAGTCATTGTTTACATGTGTTCCTAAATCCCTCACTATGGAGTCGACTCTTAGGGGTGTATTATCAATGTAGTAATTTGGGAGGGTGGCTGTCTTACTAAAAGATAGTATTATGCACTTCTTGGCATGAAGTTTAAGACAATGACTCTGGCACCAGTTATTAGTCAATGTCAGGCCTTCTTGGAGGGTATTTGTGTTTTGGGGATATTCAAGGACTGCACCTAATTTGCAATTATCTGCTAGCGCTGTCAGCCAGAAGCTTTTGACATTAGTCTGTACCTCAGAAAGTAAATGCCAAATAACACAGAATCTTGAGGCACTCCACTAATGATCAGCTTTTTTGTGGTCTTAGACCCCCCCCCCCCCCAATCCTAACTTCTTGGGTCCCATCTGTGAGCCAGTTAGCTATTCAGTAGTGATGTAGCAGTTAATATCTAATTTACTAAACTTGTTTATAATGTCCGAGTGAGGTACTGTGCTGAATGCTTTGGCCAGGATGAGGTAGACAGTGTGCACTATCTTGCCCTCATCCATTGACATGATAATTTACTCAAAGTCCACCAAGCTTAGTAAGCATGACCAGCCCTTGACAAAACAAAACTGAGCTGGATCAAGTGTCTGTAGGTTTCCTGTCTCATCATTTAACGTATCCGTGACTATTCTTTGCCAAGCTTTACATATTACACTAGTCAGGTTTTTGGGTCAGCACAAAACTTCTTTGGAAGCTGTGGCTAAACGGTGATTCTACTGGGTCCAATAGTTCTTACTTCATGATTTTAATGGAGGCATCCTAAGATATAATTGGGATCCACTGATACAGTGTTCTTGGCCTTGGATAGTTCCTTGAGAACCTGTTCCCTAGTAATTGCTGAGGGAGATATGGTTGTGGTTATTTCCTGAGGGGTCTCGGGGGAGGAAAAGGTAAAATGGGAGTTAAATTAATTGGCCAGCAGATTTGCTGTGTCTTCTGTTTCAGTACAGGTGGTTCCATTTACAATTAATTCAATACATTGTTGTGTATTGATTTTAAGATTATAGACATAGCTGAAGAAAGCTTTTTGATTGTCGTTAGTCTGGAAGGCTATTCCTCCTCAAATATGGCTTTGGTAGACTTGATAAACCCTCTTGAGCTGCCTGATTAGACTAAAGAAAGAGCTTTTAACTTACAAGACATTGCACCTCATTTCACCATGATATTCTTCCTTTTGTTGTGCAACCTATTAATGCTTGGATTTCACCGTGGTGTTTTGTTTTTAAGTTAGTATTGTCTTTTTCTTTTTGAATGGATGGGTGCAGCTGTCTCTGTGTAGATGTTATTATAATTAAGCTGCATTTCCATAAACATTTTCACATAAGTAGGGATGTTCTCAGGGTTTGTGGGCTTGGAATTGTGCCCAGGTGGAACTTAGTAGCAAGACTTTGCTAAAAGTTCCAAGGTCATATGGGATTTGTATTTACAAAGTCCATGAATCTCTGGACATGCATATTAGGGTCATGTAGAATTCTCACTGTATAGCGGGGGCATTAAAGTTACCCATAAATATGGTTTTGGGTTAAGTGGGGTATAGCTCCAGTACATTTAAGGGTATGTTATGTGTTTCCAGGATCATGGAGCATGACCTATAGCTTGCAAGAATATAATATGGGAATTTGTCTATTGTAATTTGGATGTGGAGAAGCTCAAGTGCATTGTACTGATTGACCAAACTTCAGATGTGAAGGTTACTGATGCAAACTGAGACATGTCCACCTTTTGTCCCTTCCTGTGCAGTATGTGGTCAAAATATATGGAAGCCTCAGTAACTGGATAAATGTCTACATTCTCCAGAATAAAGGAGATCCTGCAGGTGTGGAGTTTGTTGTTTAGACTCCTTGCACTGAGTAGTAACAGCTTTAGGCATTCTTGTGTTGGTTTTTCTATGCTGGAATGTGGATATGGTTGGCAATGCTTAAAAAGGCACTATGGGGGGAGGACAAGGTTTTAGTTAATATATCAAAGCCTCAAGAAGGCAGGTGTAGGCCACCCACACCTCTCAACCTCTTGTCCTAAGAAATCTTGACAAAGCCTTACATAATGGGGGGACAAAGGCTTAAAAATAGGGACAGCTTTTAAATATTGCTCTTACAAACTTAGAAAGTAGCTAGAATAACAGGATTTATCTTAAAATGCATTTTCTAAAGGATATGAAGTCTAAAACTCAAAGGTATGTCATTATTTAGTGATTTCACTTCTCAGGTCATCCCAGTAATTTGCTAGAAAACAACATATTTTATGAGGAACAGACCAAACTTGTGAGGCAAAAATCTGGACATTCTGGGGAAAACTGTACAGTTGAGAGGTATGAGGCCACCCCTGGCTGACAATTTTATAACCACTCTCAAATGACACCAAAAACTAAGCCGATTGTTGAAGTCAATTATCTTCCATTTTTGCTGTGAAATCATTCTTGCAGAATGTAGAATGTCATTCTGTGATAGGCTAATAAGAGCTCCATCATATCTCACTTCATATAGTCCAGGGAGGTACATGTCAGGTTATTTACACCCACATGGACTGTGACTAAGTAATACTAGTACTTAAGGTTTAGTGCCCCAAGTGATTGCATGATCTGTTGGATTCTTGCCCCTGACAGGCACTCGCCAGTTATCTCTCCTTGTGGGTGGGATATCTGTATGTGTAGCTGTTTGCGTTATGGACTTAGAGGTTGAGAAGCCAGACAATGTGGTTGTGTGTGTTGTGGTGGGTGTCATTTTGGTAGGAGACTTTTCAGGTTGCTGAGGAAACTTATTATGGGTGCAACATTTCGGAGGCCTTTGGAATATGTAGAGCTACATGTCTGATACAAATATGTTTGGTGGATGCAGTGCTGTTTCTGACAACCTGTTTGGCATCACCAGTGTTTGTATGTGACAGCCTTGCCTCCAGTGAAATTGTATAACTACATCTCTCACATACCATTCCTGGAAAATATTGCCAAAATAACAGGGAAGATGGACTCCACTTGATAGTTGGTCACAGAAAATTTCACGTGGCACTTTATGCTATTAAGATTACTAGGAAAACTAAAGAGCAGTCCAATTATGCCCCTCTTAATATTCTGATAAATTCTAAGAACATTACATTTTTGACTATGGCCACTGCAAATGTACACAGAAATAATACTTTTTATATGAAGCTGGACACAAGTCTAGAGGATAGTATCAATCACTCTGAATCAAATCATTAGTTTTAGTTAACCACCATTACAGGACCAAACTGTTAATGGTACCTATATATTTTTTTAGAGACACCCCTAATTTTGTTTCAAAATTTTGCTCAGTCGCTCATGGAACTGGACATTGTTTTGAGAAGCACTATGTTAATAGTACCAGTATTTAAAAGTCCCTTTTCCCCAATTATTTTTGCTTTGTCCCTACAAAGCTACAAGGTTCAGCTCAAGTTTAATATAGTACTTTACTCAAAGCACTTTACAAAAGTTCAAAGCAGACAACATCAGTTGTGCTGCTTAAATAAGGGAAACAAAGGCATTAAAGTCTATATACAGAAATGTCAGTAATAAACTAAACAGTAAATTTCTTAAAAGTTTAGTAAGAGCAAATCAAAAGCTGACAAAGCTTACAAGTAAAGATAACTTACTAAAGCAATTTTAAATGCAGTTAAGTGCCAGAGTTTTTGTCTTTCAAAAACATTTTAAATGAATAAAAATGTATCTTGAATTATTTATGAATGTTAAAATGACATGGTATCTCAACAACTTATGCAAGAATATATTCAACAGTCACTTGAACAACTGCAGATTTATGAATGTTTGTAGAAAGTATGCTTTGGACTGAGATGTCCAGATGAATTGCAACCCACTTTCAGTGAGGTAAATGAAGACAAGTTCTACTACACACAAGTGATAATGATTTAGTAACAAAGGATTAACTTCAGTATTATAGTTGATTTTACATATCAATAAACAATGAAAACATTAGCATGTTATAATGTCCTGCAAACATCATACGATGCAATAGGGCTGAGCCAAATCAAAGAAAAGTCAAGTCAAAGATCTTGCCCTATTTGCCAAAGATCTGAGGAAAAGCCCTAGTCTATGTATTTTTACAGGCAGATGCAAAATACTGCCAGATTCCAGCAGTGGGGGATCTTCACCTGGGATAGTCAGATGACAAGAAATGATGCAATTCTGCAAGCTATCCCAGCAGTAATATTTGAGTTATTAATTTGAAAAGTCTCTGAGAGAGGCACAGCATTCTGTGTTCTGTTTTGGACCTGCCAATATCCATTTACCACACATCTGCCTTGCTCTGAGTAAGTGTTTAGGTTATAGTAATTCTCTTACATACAGTCAGGAATATAGCAAATCTTAATTTAGATTTACTTATTAATTTATTTATTTTACATGTGTTTACCGAGGGGAAGTCTGACTGAACAGAGCTGTCTGTTTTCAGTGGATGCCCAGGGAGAAAAGCTCCAGAACAATTGCTAACATACTATATATGAGATATTTACATGAGCATTATGGTTTACACATACAGTTATAAAATATAGCAGGCAATAATGCATGATTGCATAAGATATTTACATAAGCATAGTGGTCTTGGCATACAATTAAAAGTATAGGAGGTAGTAACATATAATTGTTGTTTATACTGTGTTTAGTAGAGGTAATCATGAAGATGTACTGAAGCTAAGACAAGAAAGAAAAAGCTAAACAAAAATAGTTCCTAGTATTAGTAGACAGATCAGCTGACTCTTGACAGTGCCTCTCTTCATGTGCCATGGATATAAACTGTCTCTATGAATATAATAATAAACAAACGTAGACCTCCTAAAGATCTCCCTGTTAAATACACAATTAGAACAATCATAAGTCAAATGAATATCCAGAAAATTAATATAATCTCCAAATCCTCCAACAGTAATAAGAATTTGGTAGTAGAATACAAGTCACGTATAAATGCTGTAAAGTCATCATACCATCTTTCCATAAAACAAATAAATCATCGATATACCGTCAAAATAAAATGTTAACCGCCATAGGGTGCTTCATAAAATACTTGAGCTCCTAAATTGGTAAATGAGGGAGCAACTTTACATTTGTCAATCAATATATTCATAGGGACAGTTTACATCCATGGCACATGCAGAGAGGAGTGATCAAGGGTCAGTTGATCCATTTTAGTAGGTCACCTACTGACCAGACAGTTTGAGGGAAATAAGTAACCTTAATAAATTTTTTGTTTAGAAAAGTTATGCTCCTCGTTGGCTTTCTAAAATTGAAGAAGATGTTAGGCTGAGGGGCAGTGTTGTTCGGCCTATTTTAACAAAAGTTTTGTCCAACACTAGAGCTAACTTTCCCTCAGATGGTTTTGCTGCTCAAGGGTCAACCAATTATTCTTTAGTTTTTCCAATACCTATTTGTAATGAAATGTGGTTCATTAAGTTTATTTTGGAGGATAACTGGAAGGTCCTGATGGGTAATCTTGATCTTGGAAGAGTTACTGGTGATGACCAATTTTCACTTTTAAGAAAGCCACTAATATAAAATCTATTTTGGAACGTGGTAAACATCAATGCCAACAAGTTATTTCATCAAGGTTTGGTTCTTTTCCAGGTGGGCACTGTAAACAATGCAGATATCTAGTTAATTCCAGCTTTGTTGAATGTAAACACCACAATAAGATCTGAGACGAATGGCAGGTATGTTTGTGAAAACAAGAATGTTGTTGATGTGTTTTTTTTTGCTGTTCTTATGATGGATTCTATATAGGAAAAACGATTAGATCCTTGAGTAAAAGGATCTATGACCATGTGGCAGCTATTAAAAATAATGCTCATTCTAATGTTTTGGCAAGGCATGCCAACAGTTGTGAAAATTTGAAGAAATCCATTTATTTTGTACTTGAAATAGTTAAATCCAGTCCTTTGGGTGGTAATTGTAAAGTTTTGTTGGAATGTCATGAGAGTTCATGGCAATTTTTTTAGCAGTGGCCCGGTTTCCAGGTTTAAACAATTTTATAAACATTGAATGCTTTCTTCAAAGTCAAAGGTTGCAATGATTTTTACTTTGTGTTGATTTTACAGACATTCAGTCCGTAATTATATTGTTTGTTATTTAATTTACATTTTTATATGATTTGTGATGACTGGCTATTTTTAGTCATATGATTATTATTTTTTTCCTTTAAATTGTGTTGAGGTTTTAGTGAATGCTTGTTCTGATGAAGTTCCAAGTGTCATTAGAGCGAAAGTGCTTTAACAACAGTCTGGTTCACTTTGTTCCTTGGTTGCTAGTCCATTTTATTTTTTCTAGTATTTGTGTTACAGTGGTGGTATTTTTCAAAGTTTTATAGTACTGCATATCAAACACAAATGTTTTTGTTATATTCAAACACAAATTTTTTGTTATATTACCCCACTCAGAGAAAAAGCACTACATGCTTATTAACTGCTTCTTTATTTACTGTATATTAACCAGGAGCAAAGCCTGATCTATGCAGACTCATTTCAGCCTGTGTCTTGATGACTAATGAATGAATACAGAATTTAACATATTAAGGAGTGGGGATTTAAAGAAATTCTCTCCACCACCCCCTAACTAAATATACCAACTCCAAGGTCGCACTACAGTGAGGAAAGGGACATACGCATGGGGATGGCCAAGTGTTTTCTTTCCCAGGGAAAGAAATCACTGTTTTGAGCATTCATGCTTTAGTGTGTTTGCTCATTACGTGTTGACCAAGAGGTGTTCACTGAAACATCTCTTTAGTCTTTTAATATAGACCCGAATAGGGAGGAATTATGCTTCGCATTGTTGGGGAGCTTGTTTCAGAGAATGAGAATTCTCTGAGGAATGTGTCTGTCTCCAATAGGTCCTATTTATGTTGCAAGCAAAATTTAGGTCTTTCAGTGTAGTAGTTCTGGTGCTGACTGTTCTGTGAATGTGCAAAGGATTGATCAAAAAGGTTCCAACAATGCCTTCTATGCCAGGCAAAGATCACCTTTAAGAAGTCTGCATGATATCAAGTCAAGAGACAGGGCTTTGAGGTGATCAGCATACAATATTGTTTTAACTCGTCTTGGTATTCTTTTTGTAAGGAATCTTTGTGGACATTCCAGTTGCTGTATATATCTGGTCAGGTACATACTGAAGGAGGCATTATACTCTATGATGCGCCTGATGAGAGCCGAGTACAGTGGTGTGATGACCTCTCTGTACTTGGATGCTATGCCCCTGCTTATAAGTTGAGCAGCATAGAAGGGTTTTCTTACTACCTTGGGACATTTGTTGCTTGAAGGCTAGGTTACTATCTACATGAATTCCCAGATCCTGAATAAGTAAATTAACTTTTAAGGGTGTTTTATTGATAATGTAGGTAGCAAGGTTGCAGACATGTCAAAAGTACTATAAAGGGGTGCATACCTAGTTCTATAAATGTGTTAACAATGCCAGAGTGAGGTGTTGTATCAAATGCCGTAGCCAGATCTAGGGAGGCAGTATACACTGTTTTTAGGAAGCATGACCTTCCTTTGACAAAGCCAAACTGGGATGGAGCCAGTGTCTGGAGATCTATGTCCTTGTTGACAATTTCCATGATAATTCTTTCTATGGATTTGCAAATACGACTAGTCAGACTAACTGATCTGTAGTTCCCAAGATTTTCTGAATGCTCTTTCTTATGAAGGGGGATTGCTGCCACAGTCCTCCATTCATGTAGCACAAAGCCAGTTTTAAGATTATAATTAAATAGTGACTCGAGGGATCCTGATAAGTCATATTTTAGACTATTCAGGAGGCATCCTGGGATGTATTTGGGGCCCACTAAAGCAGTACTCTTGGCTTTAATGAGTGCAGACAGTACATGCTTTCTAGTTACAGTTAGAGGAGTTATGTTTAAGGGTATTTTGGTGGGATCTTCAGGTTGGGGGGGGGTTAAAAGTTGGAAATGAAATTTGTCCAATAACAGGTTTGCTATATCACCAGGCTCACTGAATGCGGCACCATTAACCACCAGTCCAGCACATTGCTGTGTGCTATCCTTGAGGAATCTGACATAGCTGTAGAAGTCCTCATAGTTATCTTTCAACTGGGAGGATATCTTAACCATAAAGTTGGCTTTGCTTGACCTAATTAACTCTCTTAGTTGTACATTTACTTTGATGAGAGACTTTTTATCTTTATGGGAATTACCCTTCCTGATTTTTGCCATATTTTTTAACTTTTGCTGTATATTCTGTTTAATTTGGGATGCCATCAGGACAGTCTGTTTCTGGAGCTAGTTTTTGGCAGTTACTGACACAGTTGTACATAGTTTGAGAGCAATTCAGCATAGGCTGGTATTCTCTTGTAGTTTGGAGGGGCACTGAATTTTGACAAACCATCACTCAGTAACAGATAATTTGCCTTGAAATATTTCCTAACTGTTACTAATTTTAATGGGATTACAGTGTTGATTTTGAAGGAGACAGCTTTATGGTTGTACCTTACCAGGGAGAACAAGACATTGGGGGGCGCAGCATTTTCCCATATTTGTGAGCACGAAGTCCAGTATGTTGGAGACTCTAGTGGGTGTATTCAATATTTGATTAATGGTGTTTGTATTTACGAAGTGCAGGATTCTCAGTGTCTGTAGATTTGAGGCCATGGAGACTTCCCAATCTATTGAGGGTAATTAAAGTCTCCCATGAGTAGAGTGTTAGGTCAGATGGTAAGTGTCTCCAGTAGGTCAAAGTATGCATTGTGAGTTTCTTGGGACATGGAGGGTGACCTATAGCTGTCTAGGATATGGTACGAGAGTTTGTCTATGGTGATCTGCACATGGAGGAACCACAGCACATCATCCTGTTTGACCAGCCTAGAGGTATGCTTGTTAATGATGTCTATTGAGACACCTCCTCCTTCAGCCCTTGTCTGTTCAGCTACTGGTCTAAACGTGTGGAAGGCACTGAAACCTTGCACGGCCAGGGTACTGTCTGCCACTTTAACCATACCTCAGTAACTGCACAGATATGTATGTTCATGTATGAGGAGGGCTTAGAGGGAGTGTAGTTTTTCATTTAGGCTCCTGGCATTGAGCAGTAACACTTTGACATTCTTTTCAATAGATTTTGCTATGTTGGTTGGCTTGTCAATTTATCATTGCTTAAAAAAAACAATAGTGGAGAGGACAAAGCCTTAGCCAGTACTTGAAAGCTTAGAGGGGAAAGGTGTAGACCATCCCTGGCAAAGCAATGTGGTCTACTGACCATGTCATCCCAAGCTGACAAATATTGTATCAAGGTTTTAATCTGCTGGTTGAATGAAATTTCTCTGTTAGGATGGACTGTGCTGAAACATACACTTACTATAGAGATTCTTCACAATGACCACTTGATTTTTGAGCAATCCTGTTTATTTGGGGAACTCAGTTGTCTTAGGCAGGTAAACAAACTCAAGTGCTCACTGGAAACCTGGCATTTTTCAGAGATGTAAAGAACATTATGGATGATGTTAAAGAGGTAGCAGGACAGTATACTGGATAGCAGTAGTCAATTAAATGTCTGTACTGCTGGAAAAAAGTGAAATTTGTTGGTGTCATTAAATGTAAATTGTGTGATTTTGTTATAAGTTTGCAGTAGTTTAGATCACAGACTGGACTGTAAGCTCGTAAAAGTTACTGTAGCAAAAAAAGTACAGGCTGTGGTGGTTCATACTTTTTCTGGTAGAAATGGCTGGACATAGTAAAGTAGTTCTAATTAATGTACTGGGTTAGTCCAAAAAAGACTAACTGTTGGATATGCTGACCGAGTCTAAGATGTTGGTCAATTATTACTGCTAGTGGTTTTGTCTGATAAACCAATAAGACTTGCCACTTCACTGCCGAGTTAGGGTATAAATATCAATAATTTAGTTTTCTTGGCATGTAGGAGAAGTTTAGACAAATGCAGCCTGTTTTCTGTTTTTGTAAAAGAATACTACAGGTTTGGTTTGAAGCTTTATTTGAAACAGGGCTGAAAATATTAATGTTAAGTCATCTGAACAGGTAAGTTACAAAAACATTTGGGTTATACCATCCTCAGTCTAACACAGGGAATACATTAAAACCACTGTAAAAAGCATACTATACGTTTTTTCTTCCACTGCCCTATATACATTATGGGATTTCTTATCTAATAAAGTGTATGCACATTTAGCTTTAGTATTAGACAGATTTTACTGCATGCCACGATCACCAAATTATATTAAATGCAGACAGCAAAGCTGTACTGCAACCTTCCAGCATGTATCACGTATTCCTTAACTTCCTGACTCCTTGCATTTTTTGTTATATTTGACGGATTTAATGGGAAACTGATTTTTTTTCTAAACTTCCATTTTCTTCCCTCTGTATATCAGGTCACAATCCGAATTGTTCATCCTACATGTACCTGAACTGCCCTCTGAAAAAGTTTTGCTCTGGGGTTTCAGCTGTTGTTAGTCAAGCATGATCCTACTTATAGCATAAGATACTTCAAACATTTGCATCTGTTACAATATGAATGCACCTTTGCCAGATGTCAAAATATCATTGTTTGAGCTACAGGTTATACTTGCTTTTTTAGGAGGTGTGTTGCTGGCAGATCAGCTTCTTCCCTTAGCTGCCCTCTCATAAATCCATGCTGCTGAGGTCAGGTTTGTATGATATTTCTTATAAGCCACTAGGCCATGGGGGTTGTTGATCCCATATATAGCTGGCCACAGTGTGTGGGAACCCAGATATTCAGCAATACTACTGCTCATGGTGGCTTGCTTTGGTTGGGTCCATAACTCTCCCCTTTTCAAGAGATGGCATGATTATCTGGCAGACAATGAAGTGTGCCTCAGGACATGTATCTACTATGTGCACTGGTTACTGGGGTAGACATGTATCCACCCTCCAAGGCAAGCCTACCACCCCCTCCAATCTAGCAATCCCTTTGTGTCTCAGTTTTTCCAGGACCATAAGAGAGACACCTGCCATGAAAGCTATCCCACTCCTCACTGGATAGGAACTCCCATTCACCACTTTCCAGAACCTGCTCTACTAATGGAAGTTGGGTCCACCCAACCTGCAATTCATGTCAATACTATCATTTGACCACATCATACAGGATGAAAAGTAAAAAGATAAGTGACATTCTAGGAAATCTAATAGGCAAACTTATTGAAATGTCCCATACTTCTATGTTACTGCCCCTCGGAATTTCTAAGCACAGCTCTAAAACAGTTTCCCCTCACAAGCAAGAGATTGGTCATCTTCTGAGCATTGCACAGAGGAACTTTAAGAGACAGTATTTTTAAACAGGCTTGATTACAGTTTAATGATTGCAGCTGTAGCTACAGTACAATTGGCTGTTACTACTTGCTGTATCTTACATATGCTGTCTTGTCTTAATTAACAACTTATGTTAGTGATAAATGGCATCTCAAAATACCAGGAGGAAGTGTTATACCTTTTTCTGTATACATATACAGTGAGACGGTAGTCCCTCGACTCAGAACTCAAGATTTCAAAACTAAATTATGTGGGAACATGTTTTTAGGACTACAATAATTTGGTAGACTAAAGATTCAGTACAGAGTACTGTGTCAGAAATGTTGGGGGAGCAAATTATTCTAACAAAGGTAATTATTTTGAGCTGGGATACAGAAACTGAATTATCTAAACGTAGTAAGGCCATACTAAGTTTAATGTTATTGGCTGCCAAAAAGCAACTTACTAGAAAATGGAAATCAAAATCTAAACCGACTGTAACAGAATTGTTGAATATTGTAAAGAACATAAAATAATTGGAGGCGGGATCTTTATAAAAGGGAAGGAGCAAACTACATAAATGTAAATGGCATCTGTTGAATAATACAAGCAATATGCATAATGTTAAATTGAATGCTAATAATCGTTAAGAAAGAACTCCTACAACTATAATGCATGAAAACTAAACTTTGGTAATTTTTTTTTTGTTTTATAACTGTGTGTGTACCTATGTCACTGCATAAAGTGTAAAGTTAATAAACACATTAAAAAATTCAAAAGTAAACAAAACAAGTAACCAGCCACTGTCGTATCTATTAGTTTGACTAAGACAGTAAGGAGTCCCTAAAGGTGAACAATACATACCATTTAGTAAGAGAAATCTAGTCTTTTATAAACTACTTGTTTGTTGTTTATGCTTACTCTACACAATATAGAAACTCTAATAATTAAGGTTTTCTAGTCTCTCGCAGTCTCCGTGACAACAGAGACGTTTGCACATTTATATGCATGTTGTCTTGTGACCTTACTCTTTAGTTGTCAAATCACATTAACCAGCTATTTGGGAAATCCAGCCCACAACTATCAGTTAATTTGTAAAATCATTCCGTTATGGGGCTGGGAGACTAAGAAAACACCTTCAAAATGATCAGCATTTCTCTCCTCAAATACTCAGCAATAAAAAAATTAAAATATCATACAAAAAATACAATTCCTGAAACATATCCACAACTACAAGTTTCTAAAAAAATTGAAACAACTGAAATGCTGCTACGTGAGTTAGTCATCTTTTTAGGAGTGTGCCAGATCATAACCAGGAATGCATTTTTCAGAGGCATCCCCTAATGGGTCTGGAACAATGCCAGAATGTCTTCACATTAGAAAGTATTCATCTTATCACATACTTAAACAGCAATAAGAAAATAAAAGGGATATTACGTACAAAATAAGACAACTAAATGCAAGTTTACATACAAAATAAAATGACTAAATGCAAGCTTACGTACAAAATAAGACAACTAAATGCAAGTTTACATACAAAATAAAATGACTAAATACAAGCTTATGTACAAAATAAGATGACTAAATGCAAGTTTACACAGCTTAAATGTTAGCACTTTACCCAACATTTAAATATTGTCTTCCTCATAACTATCAATTACAAGGTCCTTGAATGCAAGTTCAGTGTCTAGAACAAAGAAAGTGATATTGGGAAAGAAATATAAAGAATTTCGAAACTGACTATAATGTTGTTAAAGTGCTTTGGCCCATATCCCCAAGACATGGAGGATGATGCCCTCGAACTCCTGTCACTTACATACACCAACTGTGGGATCACAGCACCTCAGAATAAGGGAACAGGCCAAGATACCACATCCTCCCACATGGTATTTAATCTACCTCCTGCATATTGAGTGTCACTGCTCCAAGGTCTACAACTGTGGTGATTAGAACGTCAATGGGAAACTGGTTGTAACATGAAGAAAATCTCAGCAACATTGTTTCTCCACTCAAAAAGCCAGGTAGTAATAAGAAATGAAAAGTATCAGAAAGAAAAGAAAAGAGATGAGACATAACCACAGTTACAAAGTACATTAACACACATCAGCTCAATGTTTTTTTTTAACTCTTGGATGTCTGAGAATCAAAAGTTCACCTGCTGGCATGGCACCTTAGTTTTAAGATTATAATTAAATAGTGACTCGAGGGGTCCTGATACGTCATATTTTAGACTATTCAGCAGGCATCCTGGGATGTATTTGGGGCCCACTAAAGCAGTACTCTTGGCTTTAATGTTTGGTTTAGGCCTCAGCATGCTAGAAACACGTGGACTGGATCTGAATATAAATATCAAGGCTGACCAAAATGCAGATAGATTCAGGTGTGAGAGGCCTTACTAAAATAACACTTACAGCTGTCTTAAGATGAAAGAAATAGTTTTGCAGAAATATAACTGCTACTACACATCCCTCTGTATTAGTGCAATATTTTGGGGAGCAGCATGCCCAAACAGGATGCAGGGATGTATATTTGATACAAGATAGTGACAAAATTCAGGTTCTTTAAAAGCTGTTTTTTTCCAATGTTTATATGGTATGAAGTTAACAACTAGCATATTATGTGTTGTCCTCCTCCCATGTTCCAATTACTTCAGGCATGTACAGTCTGTTCCACTTGAATGAGCAGACTACATAATCCATTATTAAAGAATTACAGCTTTCTAAAGGAAAAGAGTCAGTTTGGCTTTAGAGATTAAAAAATGATTCCCTTATAATGGTATTCTTGCTTGTACAAACTCATCAATGTCCCTTTCAGACTTAAGTCATTTTAGCTCTTACTACATACATACGGATGTGCTGAAAATACAAATGCTGTGAAATAGATTTATGCTTGAAGAGCTTGATAGCCGTAGACTAGAATATCATGCTGCAAGTTTCTAGGTCAAAAACTCTAACAACCAGTGCTAATCTAACAGCAATGATACCATTTTTTTAACATATTAGCTATAAAAAAGACGTACAATATAAATTCTTGAAAAAAGAAAAACAAAATACCAAACAATCTCAGAGATAAATTACTCATATTGATACTACAATAACAATGGCACTAATTTGAGTTTTACATTACCTATAGTAGAATTGCAAAAGACATAATACTTTTAATTTACTTACTTTTTTAAATAATAAGTTGCAATTTCATTTGCATTTCTCATACATTTGTCTGTAAGACATTCATAAGTGTCCTCCTACCTTTAAATCATCTGCTGACATTCATAGATCTCAGCAAAAGGTTTGCCAGAAGTGTGAGCTCATTGAGGAAAATCGGATGTTGACCATTTTCCTGATCTTATTCAATGCAACACCCAAGCCATGTAGTTTCTATGACGGCATCATCCCTGACCAGGTCAATGTAAACGCTATTATATTACCACCATAACAGCTACAAACAAATGCAGTTTGAGGGTCATGCAGCTCAACACTAGAAGTCTAAATCTCAAAATGCACTCGCTTGAAGTACTCCTTAAAATGGAGAACATCGACATTTGTGCTGTAACACAGACCTGGTTCAAGGCAGCAGAAAGCACCCCTGCACTACCAGGCTACAACTCATTCCACACTTTTCAGCCCCAGAACTTGGACAGAAGCTCCAAAGGCGGTGGTGTTTCCATATTCATAAAGGATGCGCACACATCCAGACTGGTAGCTCAACATAATGCATCTGAGATAGTTCAGCTGCAGCTAACATTGGTTAAGACAGCAGTTCACATTCTAGCCTGCTATAGGTTTCCAACCATGTCCCAAGATTCACACTCCACATTCCTAAGCACCCTGGAGAATATTAGAGTCCAACCTAACACTGCCATACTGGGCTTCAACTACTCCTCCATTAACTGTGAAAACTACTCCTGTACCAATACACTTGCCCAATGCTTTCTGGAATTCATTAATTCCAGTGACCTGGGCCAGCTCGTTCTTATCCCCACTAGAGATAGCAACATCTTTGACCTGGTCATTACTAACATGGGTGACCGCTGCTCTACAACAATAGTCAACTCCTCTCTGGTTATATCCGATCACAAGCTAATCACCTTAGAAACCCACATCCCTCACACCCTCCCAACAAAGGTAATCACCATGAAAAACTTCCCCAAAGCTAACTTTGGGCTCCTAAAAAAAAAGAGGTGGCTAACTTCACGGCACCCATGCAAATGGAGAATAGTTGCATGATCACTGAATTATACACCAATGCACTGTATGAACATATACCCAAATGCATGGAACTCGCCCTACCCAACAGAACTAAGATGCTCTCCTCAAAAAAAAGGAAGCCAATCTGGTGGTCCCATGCCATAAACAAACTCTACAACAAAAGGAGGAAACTGATGCGGAATAAGGTGAAGTCCCAAGACTGGAAAAACTCCCTTATCAGCCTCAACAAAAGGTTGGGATCCCTCATCAAATCCTCTAAAGCTAGCTATGAAAACAGAATTGCAGCAGATAGTAAAGACAACCACAAGGCCTTCTACAGTTATGTAAAGAATCTCCATGGCAATACCCAGATTTGCTCTGAGCTACTGTACAATGGTACCTCCTATACTGAGCCAATTGCAAATATACTGGTGGACAGATTCAGTGCTAGCTTTACCCCTCTCCCCCCCCCCCAAAGGACCAATCGCAATACCAGTAGATTGCCAGGCACCCAGTATTACTGCTGCACAGGTTAAAACAGCGCTGTCCAAGGTGAAGAATACAGCTTCTATGGGACTTGACAGTATCTTTGGCTGTGTTCTACATGAACTACAGAGTGAACTGGCACCTCACCTGTGTGCCCTGTTCAATCACAGCCTCACCTCAGGCTTTGTCCCTACTGAATGGTGCACTGCTAGTCATCCCTCTCCACAAAGGAGGGGCAACTGCAGACCCCAGGAACTATTGCCCCATTAGCCTGACGAGTCTGATATGCAAAGCTATGGAATGCATCATCATGGACCTAATAAACAAGGACTTAGAGAATCTCCAAACTCTGGATCCTACACAGTTTGGTTTTGTGAAGGGTAGATCATGCCTGCTCAACTTGGTCGACTTCTTTGAGTCAGTCACCAGAGCTGTGGATGAAGGTAAGGTGGTTCATACAGCCTACCTTGACCTGGCCAAGGCCTTTGATACCATTCCCCACTCAGGAATCATAGAAAAACTTACTAAGCTAGGCATCAACTCCTATATCACTAGGTGGGTTGCAAACTGGCTCGAAGATAACCACAGTGTGAATGTAGCTGACTTCAAGTCAGACTGCTGACCAGTCATGAGTGGAGTCCCACAGGCTTTGGTCCTGGGTCCTCTCCTGTTTGATATCTACTTCTCTGAAGTCCACACCAACACGAAGAGAATCTGGCTGACAAAGTTCGCAGATGATTGCAAGTTGGGAGCTATTAGTAACTCCCCAAGTGATGTTGACATCCTACAGAAAGGCCTCAATGAGACCAAT
Organism: Protopterus annectens; assembly: GCF_019279795.1. Taxonomy (NCBI): domain Eukaryota; kingdom Metazoa; phylum Chordata; order Ceratodontiformes; family Protopteridae; genus Protopterus; species Protopterus annectens. Next base: position 414,055,971 of record NC_056744.1, on the reverse strand, counting down.
GACTGGTGTCAGAACCATGGCCTTATGCTCAATGCCAAAAAACGTGTGTCCACCTCCTTTTGGAAAAATTCAGTTCCCTTGAATTACCACATTGATGGCAGTCCAATGAACACAGAAGGCATTATAAGGGATCTACCTGAAATGATCGACAAGCTAAAAGCACGACAATGAAAACACTGACATGAAAAGAACGACAGTTGAAATACACGACAGTTTAAATGCCTGACAAACCACAATCCCAAAACTCAACAAAACAAATTTGTTTCTGAAAAACACACACACAACACTTACCTTACCCGCATCCTAAACCTAAAGTCCACCACTATCACATACTTACACAGTCGAGCATGTCGGTGTTTTCAGTGTCGGGATTCTGGACTGTCGATCATTTACGTTGTCGGTCTTCTGGTGTCAGTCTTCTCGTTGTCGGTGTTTTCAGCTTTCGTTCTTTTCAGGTAGATCCATTATAAAAGATCTGGGAACACAGGTTGACAGCAACCTCTCTTTTGAACACCATGTTGCCTCTGTGATCAGAAAGTCCTTTTATGTGGCACATCTCATTACTAGGGGTTTTGCATCCAGGAAGAAAGAGGTGAGGTTATAGTCTCCCTCTACTCTTCCCTCATTTGACCAATCAGAGTACAATGCCCCATTTGGCATGTACCTCACTGGACATCTACAACAACTGGAGAGGCCACAAAAGTACCTCATAAAGAGGATCCTAGGCCTTAAATACTTGTCCTATATGGGCAGTCTCAAAAAACTTCAACTATTCTTTGTCTCATATCGCCTACTTAGAGGCGATCTCTGCTTGACTTACAAAGCCATGTCGGACCCAGCTCTGTTAGAAATGCTATATCTAAAGAAATCCCAATCCCTCCACACTATATGCTCCAGAGACCTCAGCCTCATTACCACAATCAACAGAACATGCTGGAGGGACAGATTCATAACCCAGAGACTGCCCATGCCATGGAATAAACTTCCCATACATGTCAAGCAGACCACCTCACTGGCTCTCTTCAAGAGAGATCTTGATGAGTGGATGGGGAAATAGAAAATTCACCCTGGGGCTCACTTCAGTGGCTTTATTCGACAGAGGCACTGGGAACTAAGGTTGGGTGGCACGATGCCAGGGTAATCCTATGGGCTAGGCTTGTAAAGGCTCCAGGGCCATTAGCCTAGTACACACCTATGAACCTATGGCACTGATAAACTTGTACAAGAAGAGAAAAAAATGCAGTTCACAATAAAGAGTTTTACTCCAGTGGTTGAGTTCTACAAGGTCATCACTCTAAACATACAACAGAGATGCAACTAAAACCCACAAGTTAAAAAAAAAAAAAAGAGACTAAAATGCCAAGTTAGTCATCTATAGAATGGACTCTTCAAAAAGATGAGGAACAGTTACTTATGCTATGGCCATCTTATAGACTCCGTTATTGGTATGTCTATTTGACATCACATGCATCACACAGATATCGCCAATATTAAAATCTCTTCTCTTGTGTCTAAAGTCCACACACCTATGGGGAATATACATATCTTTGAAGCAACAATGAATTGCATGTTTGGACACAGTAAATATGACTATTACTTTAAGGCAGGGTAGGGTAGGGTCAAGATAACCTGGTATCTAAAAGGTATGCAAGGGGTCCTTTTTCACACATACTGTAGACATGTAACCAGGTTACCTGCTCAAGCCAACCATAAATCAAAGAATTCAATCCACTGGAATTGACCACCAGCCTTACCCACTAAGAACACCAGGGTTGCTACTATCTTCCTGGAAGTTCAGGCTCTACAAATCTACATTCCAAAACAGACTTTAGTGTACTTCCTCAGAAGATATTACTTTAAAAGTCACCAAGAGATAAACACAGCTCTTCCCATTCTCATAGTAATTATATTCATAGTCAACATGTTCAGTATATGATGTTGACTCAAGGAAGTGCTTAATACAAATAATCTTTTATTTTTCATTTGGTGCTAAATCATTTTTTTTTCCATTCTGAACTAAATAAATTCACTTAATTCGGTTATACTATTTCCCAGCCTGACTAATGCTATGATTATGGCACACGCAATTACAACCCACAAGATTGCAATAGCAACTAATTACAGTAAAGCAAGACAACATTGCAGTACTGTTACAATGTGATGACCAAACAGAATAAAACCACAAGAACCTTCTTTAAATTTCATTTATGAGAGAAGAAAGCTTATTATCAAAAATACAGTTTGGACATGAGCACGCACTAAGCCTGAACAAAATACAAAAAAAAAAAAAACATCAATTATCACTCTAAGATTATAAAACAAACTGTTTGAAGACTGTATCTACTCTATAACTTGACCTTTGTCCTTGACAAGTTACAGCAGGAAGGTTTTCAAATACATTAATGATCTCAGTGTTCATAACTCTGGCACTATAGTTATGAGTATCAGAAATTGCTAATATTAACATTTTTTTTAAAGTTAAAGCCACGAGTGCCTCTTTTCACAGCAGCTCAGAAGTATTTACTGTCTGGTAAACAATTTGCTCAGAGTTACAGACTAGGCATTCAGAGGTTGTTGGAATCAAACCCAGAGAATGGTGCTTTTTAGTTGTTCATAACTCTAGTTCTCTACACTAAACTGTCAGATAATTCTTGCCACAGGCATGTGGTTGAACATTCTTGGGGTATATATAAGAGAAGTCACTGTGTTTTTTACTGTCAGAGCAGACAACGGGAGGGGTTGAATTTCATTAGCTGCTCATGGTAACCCAGCTTTCTTCTTTCAAACATCTTATCTCAAAATGTGCAAGACAGGTATTTACTTGTCATTTATAAATATGAGAGAAACTTGCCAACTTACACTGTCAGCAGCATACCAGTACCATAACGATTTGAAAAATGATTTTACTTGGCATTCAAAACGGAGAAAAACCCTCCATCTTATTCAAATCTGAGAAAAACCCTCCATCTTATTCAAATCTGAGAAAAACCCTTCATCTTACAGTGAGAGCAGGATATCACTACCATAATGATTTGAAAAAAAACCTGAAAAACAACTTAACTTGCTTAACTATAAAGCTGCTTTCGTTCCTTTTCTTAATTTGTCAACATCTATTACTAGGCCTTGGCAACAGAGACTCTTGCAATAAATGCTGTAGTCAGAGTACTGCACCTTCTGAGACTGTGTGAGAATGATATCTGGCTGCGAGATGAAATACTAAAGAGTTTATAACTTATGTCTGCATCCTGAGCAAACATACCGAAGTACTTTGTCAGGCCTTCCAGAAAGTACTTGTTTAAAACACTGATTTACTGACAAACTATTCTCAAGTGCACCTTAGATGAGACTGTGCTCTTTTACTATAAAGCAAAGTTTTACCAAGTTGTTCTTAAAAGTAAGTTTTAGCCAAGAAGTTCTGATTTCATACTTGGGCTGTGGCAGTTTATTTCCACTGGCTTCCACTGTAATAGGATTATTATGTTGATGTTATCACAACTGAGAAGGGATGTTGTGTTAACTGAAGAGATGGCTACTAGCATACCAGTCAACTGTACACATTTTCGCAGACTTTTTCCCTCATATTTTTAGTCCCATTTTTCAAAATATTGTAATTTTCTGGTAAATCATTGCAAGCCTTTAAAGAATGAAGTCAAAAAGAATAACAGGCATTCGAGTTTCAGACTTCATACACTTCAGAAAAATTCATGTTAACACAAAACCTGTTATTCTATCACCTTTCTATGTTTGTAAGAGCAATCTAAAAATTGTCCATATTTTTCGGCCTTTGTCCCCCAATTATTTATGGCTTTGTCCAGATTTCTTGCTCTAAGAGGTTGGGAGGTATCTATACCCATTATCCATTTTTATGTGGGTTTATAAATTTGCTTTGAGCAAGATAAAGTACATTATCAGCACTAACTACAGTGAATTATTTGCTTAAATGAGTGTTGACAACTAAATGAGATAACACATTTCTAAGTGGGTTTTAGCATGAGCTCAAACATCAGTGACCAAGTGCTGTGCCATCTGTTTGGCCTTGCCAAGGAAAATTCAGTGTACAATAAAACCATACTGGAAGAGAGAGAATTTGGTAGCTTTGTTTGGCAGACTGGGATGAGAATTTTGAGAATACATTGACCCTGCTGCAGTGTTCTTCCACTGTTGCGCAGTCTAACCACATTGTTTAGCTTAGCAGATGTAGAGGTGCGTCAAATAGCACAAAATAGATTTTAGCCACAAAGACAAATCAGCAGTCTCTGACTGCCTATAGAAGTAATGCAAATAGAACACTACCCATCCCACATATGCCCACTCCAGGTCAGCTTCACCTCCATAGTACTTCAGGGACACCATTTCCTTGTCATATCATATAGTCATGATGACCACATGAGTGTATTACTCCCATTTATCACTGTACCCTAGAACTTTAGAGTGCAAGTTCTGTAGCTGCAGTTTCAGTGAAGGAAAGTGACTGGTTGCAACTGCCTATTGTTTTTATTAAATGTATCTCTCTCCAACATGACTGCAATGGCATTGCTTGTTACCATCTAACTAGATTGCTCATTTAGTAGACTTAGAATGTATATCTCAAATTTGATATGCATTAAGATGAAGCCCATAGCTCAATGTCTCCATAGTGCTACAAGCATCTCTCTTTGTACATATTTTGCCCCAATGTACTTTGGGAATATCAGAGCTTATGCCAGGACCATCCTGTACACTAGGTTCAAAAATAACTATGCAAACTTCAAAGAGGGTAGCATAAGAAATAAATTAAATGTACTTGAAGCCAGGCTGTGATCTTATATTTGGATATAGAAGGAGCTATGGAATCCTGGGTAAGCCACAGGATTTTAGGCGAAATTGCACTGAGTTCGCACAGGAAAGGGTGTGCCCGCCATGATTGACATGTGGGAGGGCAGAGCAGTCCCCCTCCTCTACAATTATTAGCGTAATCAAAATACTTCCAACCCTACAGGAAAATACAGGTACATTGGGGGCATTTAAGGGTTAGCAACCCTTGTGACAATTCTTGCAAACCAGGAAATACAGTTTCTTACTACCACCCTATATCACAATGGGATATCCCCCCAACACACACAGTTTTTTTTTCTTTCCAAATGTCTACCGTAGAACATACTTATTTTTATATTATTTTCCATTATAGTCCAAGAGCCACGGACATAAATATTGCCATTCCATTCCGTTCCCACTAGTAAAAGCATTTAGGCAACAGCAGAATGAAAGAACCACTGACAGAAATGCTGCGGTTAAACTAATAAAAGCTTTCAGGTAACAGAAGAATGAAAGAGCTACTGACATAAGCACTGCGATTCCACTAATAAAAGCATTCAAGTAACAGTAGAATGAAAGGCCATTGACATAAACAATGTGGTTCCACTAATGAAAACATTCAAGCAATGGTAGAATGAAAGAGCCACTGACATGAACGCTGCGGTTCCACTAATAAAAACATTGGTAAACATAGAATGAAATAGCCATAGCTCTCAACCTTCCATCGCCAAAACGAGGAACACTCGCCTTCATAATGTGGAACAAATGGGCAAAATGTGGAACACATACTAATGGCTTACTAACAACTTCAACTAGAAAGGTCATAGGATGGTTAAAATATGCTGGTTTTACTAAAAAAAATTCCTAACACTGAATATGTGACAGACTCAGAACTTTTTAAGACCCCAAATGAGTCAGTACACAAGTATTTTGCAATAAGCATATAATTACTGTTATTCGTATAATGTTTTCTGTATTTTCTTTATAATTTTGCTAATCTGTTTGTAGGTCTATATTACCTAGTGTTTTGGTGGCATCTTTCAATCAAACAGTGGGCGGTGCTGTCAAAATGGTCGCAGGCAGAGTTTGGGCGGGGCTTGCTACTGTGCATCTGGTGGGTTAATACACTTCAGTTTCACCGGATTTTATTCCTCATGCCAGCAGAAGGGATTAAAAATGATGATTGTGCCTACCTTCTTATTAACACAAATAAAATCATAGGACTCTCCCCTTATACTAGAAATTGTATGTAAATATACAAAGGTGAGGGAACCACAATAATATATTACCTCCTCCAACTTGTCCTGAAGGGTTTTTAGCCTCAGTGCTAGCATACAAAACTGTTGTACCTTATTTCTGAGCGACGGTCATATGCAAAGTGATCAATAAGTTACCCATTAAATACACAATAACAGAGTTGGCAATGGTACTTATTAGGTCCAGTTCTTCTAATATAATAAATAATAGACAGATATGATAAAAATATCATAGAAACAGAACATAACTATATAGCTGACCATCAGTAGCATGCAACATCCACAGTCTCTTCGGAATATGCTTGGATTTCATGAGAACTATAATTTTAAATGTAGTAAATGTAATAATATTCTGCACTTATCTAAATGTAATAATATCCTGTAAATATGTTTGACGCTACCTTACTTTTTATTACCATGTCTTAAATCTCTTTCTGAATTAGTTCTACATTATTTCAGCTCTGTAATAGATGTGCTATACTTTTCAATGTTGCTCCAAATGTATTTACTTTTCAAAGTATTAAACAAAATTCCTACCAATTACTAATTTAGAGGACAATTTCTAGTATATGGGAATTAAACTGTCAACTTTATCCAGTAGTTTATTGTATTCAAGACAAATATTGGATATATTAACACAGAGCACCATGGATAAATTCATTAAAATTTCTACTTTCTGACAATGATATCCTTAACATTCAAATTAACTTACTGAAATTGTGTCACAAAATAAAACCTTTAGAACCAAAAAGTGTACATAGGATAGTTATGTTGTTACTTTCAGTATACTGTGCTTCAAGACGCTTCACTGTGGGGTACATCTATCAGAGGGTTGACTGCTTAAAATCACTCACAAATTTATAGTACAATGCAGTACGATATGACATGGAAAAACTTGGGCCTTCTTAAAATACAAACATCTCAACCTTCATAACGCACACACAGAGTTAAATGTAACTTGCACTCTGGATATGAAAAAGCACTTTTGTTCACTAGGAAACTAAAGACACTACTTTGGGGAAAAATAAAAGCTATAGAGGTGTAGTTAGGCTATTTGGAGCCTGGAACAAGATAGTCATTTGATATCTCCCCCACACAAACAGGAAGCACAATAAAAAAAGACAGAAAGCCAACTTAACCATACCTGTTATATAGTGCAACAACAATCTTCTTGTTTGTACCATGATGGCTGGGTAGACAAGTCCAAGTCATCCTTTGTAGGCCATATTAAGCCTATCTAATTTCCCTTTCATGTGAATCAAACCATGTACCTTTTGTCTGTCTGTTAAATACCTTAAACATTATACCAGCCTTACAACCACAAAAATGTAACTATCTGGGATTTGAACTGGAGACCTCTCAAAGCCCGAAGTGAGAATCATACTCTTAGACCAATAAGCCAAGTCAAGTGGCTTAAAGGCTATGAATGCCAGCCTAGTTTTCCCCCTTTTCTTTTTTTGTTAGTTTTTTCCACTGTCACTCTGGTTTTCAATACATCCAGTGGATGTTCTGTTCTCCCATCTTTCAACTCTACCAAGTAGCATGCAAGGAAGTCCCCCAGGAACCCAGACCCCAGTCCAATTTCAAAAAAGTAAAATAAAATAACAATAAATAAATAATGTTAAATTAAGTTTGAGCATTTCTTTTCAGCATTCCAAAAAATGTATGCTTTTTAAGCCATTTAAACTAAAGAAAAAGTCATGATCAAATTTACTTTTACATTTTAGTTGCTGTTGCTGTTATGGGTACCGAATGCAAAATTCCCATTAACCTGTCTGCACTACCCCACTCGCTCCACTCAATGAAAAGCACTTGGGGTGGTTCCACTCAATGAAAAGCACTTGGGGTGGTTCCCTTGGCTCATCTCTTTTGTAAAACATTTATAAGTAAACGCAAAGCCAGTATAAAACTAAAAACTAAAAAGGGACATGAAGGAGCAGGATCACAGAACCTCCAAAAAAGCACTTGGAATGGTGATATTTTGGTAAATTTTGCACCCCCTCAAAGCTGAAGCCTGGAAAGGCTGCCCCTTTTTGCCCCACCCTTTCTATGCTACTGAACATATATTAAAGTCATAACCTATACCCATCCAGACAGAACAGGCTATATCTCACAAATAGTACCAAAAGGCCAATGACCTTTATAAGATGCAAAAATCTGAATGCGACTTGGAGACAACAATAAGTAATTGTTTTTAATGTTGGGATTGTGCTATATATTTTTTTAAATTATCCTGTATATTTTTTGGACCAACTAAAAAGATTTGTGTTTTATTAGGATTGAATTTAAGACCAGATTTTTTTTTGAAAATAATCCATGTCATTGAATAATTGTAGGGATGGATTATTGCCACCCATTGTAATCAATACATCATCTACAAACATTTGAATCTTTGATGTTTCATTAAAGCCCACATCACATTCTTAAATGTTACTATTGTCCCTTATCAAGTTTGCCCAAGGTTCCAGAATTAAAATAAATAAAAGAGTAAATAATGGACAGCCTTGTTTTGTACATTTTACAATAGGTATGAACTGGGAAATATTAGAGCCAATTTTGACATATGCTTGACAACCATCGTATAACTGAATAATAAGATTTATAAATTTTTTTGAAAAGTTGAGTTCCTCTAAAATAATAAATAAGTATTCCTAATTAATTGTGTCAATAGCACAATTTATATCTAAACTAACTATAGTTAATTTTTTTAAGTTTTTTACTGATTCAATTAAGGATATTATTCTTTTAATGTTGTCATAAGAAGTTCTATTTATTATAAAGCATGTTTGGTCCACATCCACTAAATTAGGAAGACATTTTTAAGCCTATTTGCATATATAGACAAATATTTTATAGCCCATGTTTAATAAAAAGAGATGGGCCTATATGAATTACACTTAGTAGGATCTCTTTAGGCTTTAGAATAGGAGTAATAAAAATATATTTCCACGATGGTGGGATAGTATTTTTATTTTGTACTATATTGAAAACACAATCTAACAATGTTAGTGCTTTAATAAGTAAATTGTTGTATCTTTCTGGAATAATGCCATCATTACCCAGAGTTTTATTTTGTTTAAGCTTTATTTAAGCTTATTAATTTCCTGAATGTCTTTAAAAGTAATTTGCCTATCTAATAATTTAACTTGCTCTTCTGTTAGCTTTTTTTTTTTTTTTTTTTACAATTTTTGTTAATGAATGTCTGAATATCTTTTTTGGGGTTTATTAACTCAGATGATTGATTTAGTTTGAAAAAAAAAATCTCTAAATTTGTTTAATACATTATGTAAACCAGTGACCATTTTTTTGTTGTGAATATAGTTCATTGTGATTGAATTTATTCAATCTTTTAGTTTTATTGGCTAGAATATTCATAGATCTAGGATTTATTGAGAAATTAATAAATTTAAATTTCTCTAAACTAATCATAGTTTTATGATTTAATATCTCAAGAAACTTAAATCATTAATTTATTTTATTTTAGTTCTCTCTCCTTGGTTTTTTGAAAGGTCAAAATTCAATGCGTCATGTTTAGATTGTATCTCCTGTAGTTCTTTATCCCATGAAATCCTTTTCTTTTTGTAGCAATCAATTATTCTGCTGTATAAATAGGCCTTCATTGCAATCACTTTTGCATTAAACAATCTGTTAAATTATTAGAAATAAAATCTGTCTATTCTTGAGTACGAGTTATGTCTATGTGAATAAAATGTATAGAAAAGTGATTTAGAGTCTGCATAGTTGTTAATGTCCTTTAACAAAAAGGAGTTAGAAAATTCTCTCAGTAGTCTGGCCATAGACGAGATCCTTCTTTTACTGTTAGAGGTAGAATATCTGCTATCAAAAATACAATTAAAGTCACCAGCTAATATGATATTGCCTTTAGAAAAGTGTATAATATGATCTATATGTTGCTGTACGAATTAAACCCAATGCCAGGAATCCAGTATATATTGAATAAAGTAAATATTGTGTTTTTAAACTCTATAATAATTGAGGCTACCATACCTTTGTTATCCTTGTATGTGTCTATTTTAGGCAGAGGTAATTTATTATTCCATAATATTGCAACACCTCTTTTTTGAGGGGGGCAATTCAGAGCTAACCAGGATTGAAAAAGATTTAGAGTCTAATTTGGAAATGTCACCAGTTATCAAATAGGTTTCTCGAATAAATATTAATTGAGAATTATGTAATTTGAGATATTTAAAGATTTTCGCTTATTAGGATTATTTAGACCATTAATGTTAAGTGAAATATAATGTAAGGAATTTATGATGCAATTTGTTTGGATAATAATGCATACTGACAGTAGCTTTTATTAATTCTTTGTCTATAAGAAAATAATAGATAAATGTAAGGAATACAACTGTTTATTATACATGAAATACAGAAAACGGATTTAAAAAGATATGTTTACATAGATTCCAGCTATGCAAAGTTTAGTGAACATCAGAAACATTATTGTCGAAGAAATGTAACAGAATCTTTTAACAAAAAAAAACACCCCAAACCCACCTGGAGTTATAAACTCCTAATTTGAGTGACAACAATCACTCAAATGAACATTATAACTGGCAGCAAGTTTCAGTCAGGATCTGCCTAAATATACATTGTTTCATAATTAAAAACGTGGCTTATAAGTGAAATTATCACTATGTATAGAAATAAACTTTTCTTAGATTATATATTTATAAAACTATTAAACGTCAGCTAGTATTAGATTACAGAGCTGCGGTGGTGGTGCTGCAGTAGCGTAGTCTCCTCTCAGTAAAACGTTGTCCTGTTAGATTCTCAGCTAGAGCATCTTCTGTGTGGAGACATGATTGAATGGGCATACCTTCGTTGAAGGCTGTGCATCAGGGCCGGCAACACGGCATGTAAAATCCACTGCCAATCATTAGCGGACCGGAGTTCTGCTGTGGCGACCCCTAACCAGGAAAAGCCGAAAGACACAACAAATAACATAGGATATTATATAGTTTAGTTTCTTCAAAACTATGCATAAACCAATTGTTATAGATAATTTGAATAAGAACAATATGTTTAAGAATTCCTCTTTATTAATTATATATTTGCATATGAAATAAAACTATTAAAGTCTGCTTTTCTAGTAATGTATTTGTGAACAACTGAAGGATATAAATTTCTATTTGTAGTAGTATGTATGAACATATGTAGATATTAATTCTCTGTTCCTTTTGTTAATTAAATTGTGCTTCCAGCAACAGATGTCAATATAAAGAAATTTGCTATTCTGTATTACTAAGAAATACCTGTAATGTACTAGAAGCAGTTAGATCATATCTGTGTGCTATCATAACTACCCATAAATTAGGAAAAGAAGCATAATCTCGACAATAATAAACATAAGAATAAGCTCCAATACACACTAGAAAAACAACATTTTGGGATACCAATCTTCAAATATTTCTAGTTCCTAAAAATTACCTACATGGTGAGTAAGACTGTAAGAATCTTCATTTTGTAAAGGTATAAAAAATGTAGAAATATGGAAGAGACACTTTTCTAAATGAAGCATATATGAATGTGTAAAAAATTGTCTGGCTTGTTTTAACTACTATAATGTCTCCATTCTACTATTATTACCATTTCCCACTATCCTTTATTTACTCTTTGCCTTCTTTTAACTTTTGTTTTAACCATTCCCCCTTTCTTCCCCATCCTTCTCATACAGCTCTATTTCTTAAAGACAACAATACAATCTTAGTAAAGGTGATATGATCAAAAATAATCCATTGTTACTTTAGCAAGAAAGTACTAAAAGCAATGCTTAATTTTGGACACTAAATATACTGAGATATAAGTTTACTTTTCCTTAGTTAAAAATTCCCAATCAAAAAGCAGTCCATTTATAGAAGCACTTTCTGGCAGTGACTGAACTCATAAATCAGTGAACACTGGATTAAAATAGTACTACATTAAAAACTATATCTAAAATATAGGTTAGAATTGTCTACGTCTTTGTAAGGGAACTGTAAACCAATTACAGAATGGCTGACCTAGAAAACACATAAGAAAAATCACTGAAAGATATATTTGTAAAACCATACCACCACCAATGTTTAAAGTCAGCAGAAAACTGTAAATGAAAAATAAAATTTCCTTCACCAGTATAGCACAACCGCTTTCTTCTATTTAGTATATCTATATGTGAACATGGCTAATTGGGAATTGTATAATATACCTGAATAAACCACCAATCACTTCATTGATTTATGATCAAAATAGGAATATTGAGTTAATGAGGACAGGAAATCACATTAATGGGACCCACTTTCAACATATCAGAATGTTTTACCGGAAAACTAAAGAAACAACAAAGATCAGGCAATACACATTTTCCACAGCACAATAACAAGTATGAGTGTGACCTTATCTGTATTTTATCAAGTTTAGTTTAAATGTTTCTAACAATGACAAAGCTGAGTAACAAGATTGCTCATATTTGAAAAAAATAGCAGTATTTGACTTTAATACATCTTACAGTCAATTGCTTCTTCTTGCTTTTGGCGATACCAACTTTGTTCATTTCATTCCCTGGGTATTTGAAAGAAGAGAAGAATAAGGAATGGTCACTTCTACAGCTTCATTGATCTGCTGATGTCACACAGCAATGAGAAGATTCATAGATGTGAGAGAAACATATCGTTGAGCAGCTTTTAAAAAAAAAAAAGCTCCAGGTGTTCCAACAGGAAACGGTAAGCCATAAGGTGTCTTGCGATGTGCACAGGAAATACCAAAGACATACACAGCTTTTGAAAGAAATTAAGCAGTAATATCTCCCAGGCCTGTCACACCAACCAGCCATCAAACAAAATTCAAAACAGAACAAGCTCACAATCAAGAGAAGACCACAAACTGGTGGTACCAATACGAAATCTGCTATACAAAGCAAAAAATAAAAGAAGAACCATATGACCAAACACTACAAATAAAGCCATATAAACATCAATAAAAAGAAAATAACAAACAATAGCAGCAAAACAAACCATATAATATCAAAAACAACATACCACCCACCAATTTACCAAAAACTCTTCACAGCTACACTAAGCTGTGAACTAAAAAGCCACATATCAAGCAAAAAAACAAGACAAGCAAGTAAACTTTAAATTATTATGAGTGTAACCTATTTATCTAAAAAACAAAATACTTTAACTATATAACCAACTCAATAAATGTACTTATAGTGTCTAAAACCTTTATATTGTCTAAGTACTAGTGTCAATAATAACAATAGAATAAGCAAGTAAGAGACAATAAGTGGACTATCCACAACTAGACAAGATATTCTCAAGCCATGCTCTTGTAAGGTGTGAACTAAACATCATTATTAGAAATGTATAAAGACAGAGTAAACTAAAAGTTAATGTGTGCGAATTGGAGCAAAGGTAATAAGAGCAAAAGGAATAATTAGCATAAACTAGTTAATTACTAACATAAGCCGGATACATAAAAAAAGTACCATCAACACTCACCTGTTGAACAATTTTCATCTCCCTAGACTTCTGGGTCATGAGAAAAAAATATATATGTGTGTAAAACAAAAATAATACATTCTAAATCAAGTTATTTTTGAGTTTCTTCTTGTGTTCAAGCATTTCCCATGACCCATTTTCTGAAATTCTTTTAAGACTACAGCTAGCCCAATCCATTTCATCTATTTTTTCCAGTATTTTACTGGTTTTGTAATAGCTGTATCTAATTCTTCAAATACTTTCAGACCATCTTGAAGGAAGACTTTCAGTCTTGATGGGAAAAACAAATGAGTCTTTATTTGTGCTTTTTTACATTCTTTGAGCAGTGGTAAAAATAGTTTTCTTTTAGCAATAACAGATGAAGAATAGTCATCATCAAAATGTATGATGTTATCTTTGAATTTAATCGGTGCTTTAGATCAGGCTGTCTTTAAAACTATTTCCTTATGTGATGATAAAAATCTGACTATGATAGATTTTGTAGAATTACTTTTACTATTTTTAGATGGAGCCAAGGATCTATGTGTCCTTTCAATACCAAAGGAGAAGGCTTCAGGGAGCTGTAAAATCTTAGGTAACCATGAAGTTAAAAAATTCTCCATGTTATTTTCTTCAATATTGTCCAGTAGCCCAAAAATCCTGATGCTTCTTCGTGATCTATTATCTAGATCAATTTTTGTTTGAAGAAGGGAATTTTGCTTTAAAAGAAATTCTAAATTGTGTTCATTTTCCTGAATTCTACAGTCCATGTCATTTAATTATATTTCTATACCTGTAATTTGTTTCGCCTGCTGTTTAAGATCTTCACGTAAAGTCTCCATTTGTTGTGAACATTTTTCTTTAAAGTTATCAAGCTTCAGGTCCATTCTATCTATTTTTGATTATAATTCTTGAATGGTGGTTAGTAGAGATTGGAGCTCTTTATTAACATTGTATCCTGGTGAGAAGATTTTGTAAATCTCATACTGAAGTAAGATGCCAGAAGTTTATCTCGTATGTTTTGACAGGAAAAAGTAAAAAAAAAATTAAAGAAATATTAAAATACTATCCAAATAAACTATTAGATTAATCTAAATATATTAAAAAATATATTTAGATAGCTATACTCAAAAATTCTTGTCATAAAAGTTTTGAGAAGCCAGAGCTAAGAGAAAGTGCTGCTACTCAAGGCTCATCTTAGCCACGCCTCCAGTCCTTTTTTTTAAATATATTTTCATTTCAAGATGGATCCCTAATTGTTTTAGGTCTGTTTCTGATTATTTATTTCCTGCCAACATGAAAATGCCAACATGGCAAAGTGAAGAACGTTCTTTTCTGGAATTTGGTACCTGTGCCTAATATGGAAAGGTACAGAGTGATAGTCAGGTGATCTTAAAATTAATGCTGTAGTGTTCATTTTTAATTGATCAGTGGCTCTACTTTAGTAGTTAAAATGATACTGTCTTTGATCAAAATGTTTATAAATGATTTAAGCTTTTTATGGTTCAAGGAGACAGGGCCTTGATTTCCAAGTTTCCCATGTACTTGTGTTCTTTGCAGTAAATGAGATTGTTATTGTCTGCTGGACTGTACTGTGTAAAGGTTATTTTGTACCATAACAGTATGGTGCCATGAAGTCTCAGATAGCTCAAACTGTTTATTGGCAGTTGCTTCAGAAATTATTACAGGGCCCACTGTGACAGGTGTTCTGCTGGGCAAGTTTCTGTTGTGTCAGTACATAATTTTGCTTTTCTCTCCTTCAGCAGAGTTTGTAGTCTCTATAGATAAGCTTTACTAACAACCTAAACATTATATATATAATTGTATGTGAGCAGATAATTGTAAACATTATATATATAATTGTATGTGAGCAGATAAATTGTAAAAAATAACTAAGTCAGTTAAATAAGAATGCAAGTTTCTTTGATTACAGCAGTCTGGGTATTAAACACAAAATAACAAGGGCAGAGTATCCTTGTCATAAGGACAATTTATCTTTCTCATCCATGAGAATGGGTTTTAATCAAAACAAAAAGAATAAAGGAACAGAGATTACTAATTAGTGTGAGAGTGGGTTTATAATCATATTTGCATATCTATCTCTTTGGTATGACAGTGGGTTTTTATCATGGGTGCCAGTGCAGGTGTTTTAACATGTCCAGAGTACAAGACTCCAGCCAGGTATGTATTTAATAAGTATGGCACAGACAGCTGTAATTATTTGATAAAAATGGTCTCGGCTCACTAAAAATGATAGCACTTTAAAATTTCTGGAAAAAGGGACTTTTGATAAGAAAATTTTAGAAAAATCTTAAAAATAAACTAAAACAGGAAAAGAATGAGTTACAAGCCTTTTGTTAGTCAGCTTTTAATGATCGGCAAAAAGAAGCTAAAAATAAGGAAAAGAAATATGTAGTTAGAAGCTTAAGATATAATTCAGCTATATTAAAGTCACAGCTGTGGACAGCAAATTGAACAGTAAATTGTGACCGATTGGTACCCCATTCTGGATGACATTCTATGCCTTGCACCCAGTGAAAACTGTAAAAAGCTCCACCTCCTTCATGACCCTGTATTGAAATAAAGCTTGTAATCAGGAAATGAAGCCTTAATAGACCTCATTCCAGAGCTCAGTAGTTGAGGTGATGACATGGAGATGTGGTACCTGTCATGACAACACCACTAGCAGCAGTGAGGGAAGCCATTAATTAAAGAAAGTGGCTTATGTGCAATACTAGAAGGATATCTGGATTTGACCAATAGGTGCCAACAGGGGAGGTATGCAGTGATGGTGGCATGTATTGAAATTGAGGACACAGTTTAAGAGAAGTGGTGAAAAATAACTTTCAAATGTTCTCAAAAAATTCGGGTTAACCATTACGTGACTGTGGTTGATGATGGGACATTGTCCAGGATGCTTTCAGCAGGGGGCAAAGAAACAATGACCCAGAAAGGAGCTACTAGAGGAATTTATGAATATGGAAAATGTGCCCTCCTTAAAGGGAAGACAAGAATAAACAAGTGTGGTTGGGTTACTTTCTGAAAGCAAAGAAACTGGAGCGATTTAAAATGGTTCTGCTGTACTAAAGCTGTGAGACTGGATGAGATCCTCCCAGAAAACCTGTAGGTGCTGCATACTCATGGCATTCATTCTTTGGTTTGTGGTTACATTTATTTTAACAGTTTGTATCTGCTTTAACTAAGGTCTTCAAGCCTTTATTAGCAATTCTTGTGCATAACTGCACTGCATTTTGCTATTTAAGGGGTCTAACTGTTGATATTAATCCCTGGTTTCATTCTTATGTACTGAGCATATGCCAGGCTAGTGCAGGACTAGTCTTTACATTAAGGAAATTGCAGGCCAGTCAGCAAAGAATTAAGGGTTTAATTGTTTTGCCCTTCCACCCACCCTGATGCACTTGTATTCTTAGTTGTTGCCTGCCCCTTGTGATAATCTGGCAACATAATTACCTCCATCTCTCCATTTATTGGCTGTTGGCAACAAGCACGTAAGTATTATTTTGCAAAGTCTCTTCCCTTAAACTAGGCACCAGGTTAAAAGACCTTTGATAAAATTGTTTACTATTGAGTGCAATGATACCATTTGCACTGATTTAGTATTAAATTAGTGAGGTTTTTTTTATTATAAATCAATCAGTTTACTGGTTCTTGCTTGTGGCAGAAGATAGTTTCTAGGCTAGTTGTTTTGTACTGAACTTTACATTCTCAGTAGCAAGTCCACCCAAACATTATCCTAAACTAAAATCCAAGCAGCTGTAGTTACCATGCTCAAAGAGTCATTCCTCTTGGTAACATGGATGAGCACCTCCACAAAACTTCTCTAGACAGCCTGATTGAGATTGGTATCTTGAGAAAGTGTAGGAAGAGTCTCATGATGTCTGATGATCATCTATTACTCCAACAGCATAATACAGTGTGTACACACATAATATCCTCAGAAGTAAAAATCTCACACATAGTTACCTCAGACACAAAAATCATTAGCAGTGCATGCCACATCACATCTATCCAAGGTTATCACAATACACATAGCCAACAAATGCTGAGGTTCTAAAGATTAACTTGCCTAAACCTCAAACAAACTCAAAAACACAACACAGGCACAAAGCACACTCAGCAAGTTAAGCCTGCCTCCTCACATAGCACAAGTCCCAAAGTCACAGATACTGAGCCTGTAAGGCAGCATCAAACCAACCAAACATTCTTGTTAAAGGGGACTCCACTGTACGGCATACAAACGTGCCTCTTACCAGGCTTAGCAAGAAAAGAGTGACAATTAGGTGCTTGTCTGGTGCCAAGATCCATCAGATCATGCATCCACTCAGGTCCTTGAACAAGTACCAGTATGACTATTATAGTTCATGCTAGTGTCAATGACTTGAGGTGTACCTCCCTGGACTATATGAACAGAGCGGTGCTGGAGCTCTCAAGTCTGTCTATCCAAGGCAGATATGAGCCTAGCATTGAGCAGCATTTTTCCTTCTAAAAGGACGATTCCTTCATATGAGCGAAAAATGATCGACTTCAATAACTGACTTAGTTTTTGGTATCATTTAAAGAGGGTCCAGTATTTTCCCCGCTAGGGTTTTGATTATTGGCAAAGACATTGTTCACGCTCCATAGTGCCTTTTTTAAGGCAATGCCACCTGATAAAACTACCAAGGAAATCATGAAGGTGTTACTGATCAATGCAAGGAACCTAAACAAGAAACTTCACTCCTTACAAGTCCTTCTCACCCTGGAGAACACTGATGTTGGTGTAGTGACCATTCATAGTTTAAAACAGAGGAGAGCACTTTGGCTGTGCAGGGCTATAAAGCCTTCCACATGCTTAGACCAGCTACTACAGAGCAGAGGAAAAAGGTGGAGGTGTCTCAGTCTTCATCCAGAAAAGACTCGTGTCAAGCTGGTAAAGCAGCATGTTGCACTAGAGCTTCTTCATGTCCAAATAACCACCAGAAAGATCCGCTACAATGTATCACCCAGCTATAGAACTACCTCTGTGACACAAGAAAGCCAGAATGCCTATCTACACCTCTATGACACAAGAGAGCCAGAATGCCTATCTGCAGGAACTAAAATAACTCAGAATTATACCCAGTACCAATTTTCCTAGGTGATCTAAACTATTTAACTAAAGAGTTGGAAACCTAGACCACCACTAGTGCAAAAGCACAGACATTCCTGGCCTTTGTCAATACAAGTGCCCTATAACTATTGGTCAGAGTACTCACTAGGGGGAATAACATCTTCATCACTTGTCAACTGAACATAAGTCTCCTTAGAAATAAAACTGAAACCAGAGACCCCTTCCAACCAAGGTACCTTTAGAAATTTCTTTAAGACAAACTACTACTTCTAAGTGAAAAACTGGCATGCTTCAAATTCCCACCAAATCCAGTTAACTTCACGGAATACTATGCAGAAACACACAACCACATTACACCAGCATGTAAACAGCTGCATAGATGCAGCTGTATCCTGTAAAAACAAGTGAAGGACAAACCTCAGAAGCAAACTTGCATGGTAGAACCTAATACAAGCAAGCTTTATAGTAAAGGGGAAAGAATGCTGACCAAAAATAAGTAGAGTAATTCCCACAATGTTAGAGCCCTCATCACTGAACAGCTTTGGAGCTTAAGAATATCCACCAAAGCCAAATTTGAGGCTGAAGTAGCTGCCCAAAGCCAAAGAAAATCACAAGGCATTTTTAGTTATGTTTGTAATCTCAGAAGCACAATTGAGCAATGTGTTGAACTAATTGTGAATGATGTTACCTACACTAAGGTTGAAGATAAAGTCAGAGCTATATTTATTAGCCAACGGATTAACTATATCTCACTTTTCCCCTCCATCTATTCCTCAAGATGTACCTGAAACTGACTCATCTCCAGCTATCATACAAGAACAAGCACTAAAAGTGCAATCAAAAAGCTAAAAGTACTGCATTGATGGGTTCTGATATTCCTGAATACATCTTATATAGTTTGAAGCACAATTTAGCCACACCCTAACAAAACTTCAATCTCAGCCTTCATACAGGTTTTGTACCAAGTGAATGGAGAGCAGCTGCAGTGACTCCCTGCACAAGGGAGGACCTTCCACAGTTCCAGTAATTACAGACCTAAAAGTCTGACCAGCCTCATAAGCAAAGCCATGAAAAAAGACTTAACATGAAACTAATCAATCAGGACATGGGGAACCTTTAACACTGGACCAGTCTTGGCATGGATTTGTCAAGGGAAGGTTGTACTTGCTCAACCTGGTGGATATTTTAGAAAAGGTTACCAACGCAATGGATGAAGGCAAAATGGCACATACCAAATACCCCAACCTGGCAAAGCTTTTAACACAACTCCCCAAAACGCTATAGTAGAAAAGTTAAATAAACTGAGATTAAACCCTTATGTCACCCATTGGACTGCCAATAGGCTCACAGATGAGATGCAGGAAATCAAAGTAGGGGAGTTCCCTACACCAAGAGGCTAGTCGCCAATGGAGTCCCCCAGGGTTCTATGCTGGGACTTGTCCTGTTTGGCATCTACTTTTCTGAAGTAAAAGCCAGTATCACAGGGCCCTGTCCGATTAATATTCAGCTGACTGCATGCTAAGAGCAGTTATTGAATCCCAAAATAACTTGGAAATATTGCAGAAATATTTGTCCCAAATAAATAACTGGTGCCAAAACCATGGACTGAAACTAAATGCTAAAAATAATGCATTATTGCATCCTTTGGGAAGTCACCCCCCCCCCCAACCTTTGAGCAGCATATGTCCATTGTTGTAATAAAGTCCTTCTCTACTGCACAGCTTACAAACAAAAGGGATTGTATCTAGATCTAGAGCTGTCATTGTTCTTCTTTACTTAGCTCTCATTAGGCCAGTAATTGAATATAATGCCCCCTTTGGCATGTATCTGTTTAGACAAATGCAACAACTGGAATGCCCACAGAAATACTTTAATAAAAGGATACAAGGCCTAAACAACATGTCTGACTCAAAGCGTTTAACTACAGTCAGTATCCTACAGATTGCTAAGAAGTAACCTGTGGCTGGCATATAATGCAACCTCTTACCAAATACAGACAGCTTCATTGCACATCAGCAAGTCAAACAGCATCAGAAATATTCAGGCTAGGGTTATAAACCTCTTTTGCAACATCAATGGTTTGGAGGGACAGATATATCTCACATGGATACTGCAAAGTTATTGCCTGCCCATATTCAAGCATGACTTGGATCTATGGATGAGAAACAGAAAATTTATCCCAGAGCTGGCTTGTGTACCACAAATGGACAGAGACAGCTCCTAAATGTTTTATCTCATGCACAGGTTACCTCAAATTATCTATGGTATGATCACAGTTATTTATTTTTAGGGGTAATATACCATTAATAACCATGGGATGGGTAATGCCAATATCTACCCCAATGGAATATGTCAATTCAAGCACAAAAAGGAAGTGGTAATAGGCTTAAAATGGTCCATGAGAGCAGCTAGTCTTGTACTTACCTATTAACCCATGGTTAACATGCAGTGCAGAATGGAATAAGGAATGATGCAAGTCAGCTAACAAAGGAAGTGGTGGTCATCATTTTCAGAACTTGGGAGAGAAGGGTATGCTCCAGTTACAGAAGGACCACATTCTCTGACTGCTCTGGGAAAGCAATGCAACATTAATTTAAAGAAGAGTTTCAGTGAAATGTCTGACAATAACTAAATTATATACACAACTGGAGGAAATGGGGCACCTTCACAGTACTTCTGGGTTCACCAACCAGAATGCTGTGAAAAGCCCAATAATGTAGCAGGACCCTGGAGTACAGACACTGCTTCTCCAGGTAGAGACTCAGCTGAGGTGGTGTGAAGTGGACGAATAAATATCACGGCACAAGCTAAAGACCTGCTGAAGGGACTGTATCCTTGAACTTGCCTGGGACCACAGGATGACCTGAGAAATCTTGTCCAGTTTTCTTTCTCTGTTATGCTCAATAGATTAAACAGTTTAGAATATCAAGGGATGGATAATCTCTTTAAAAAAGAAACTACACTAACCTGCACTGACAGCATTTAAGAACATCACTACATACCTTATATGTATGCTACCTCAGTCAGCATTACTGTCTTTTGAAAGAGAGATGGGGTATTAGATACCTTCTAGACAATCAGAGGAAGAAACAAAATTGCCATTCCAAACCTTCAGAGAGGATTTCCAGCCTACAATACCACTGAGTATAACTCTATAGAAATACCCCAGCAAGGGAGAAAAAAACACCACTTTACTGTTTTTTTATTACTGCATCTAAATATTATCCATCTCCGCAAGGAAACCATATCAAACACTTTATAGTATAGTTTAACCCCAAAGATCATAATGTATTCTTTAAAGGATAAGTCACACCATTTTTCAAGCACTGGTCATCATACAAACCTACAGCTATCAATTCTGAAAGACTCGTGCCATGTCCTGTTCTGCCGAAAAGATGTACCACACCAGCCACCTGTGCAGGTGGTAAGAGGATAAGGTTTCCAGGAGGAGCAGGAACATGAAGCAAATGTATTGGCAACAAACATTTAAGTGGTTTTCCAAAAGTGGTGCAAACAACATATGTGGATTCTAGAATGTGCTCATTAAGTGACACATGCATTATCCTCCAAAGAAACAGCATGCATCCTACTAAACCCATCATTATCTTGGTGTCAGACCCATCTGATCACATCTAGGAAGAACACTAAATCCAACAATCAATCAGTGTTTCTAATTAGTTTCATCACAAGGACAAGAGGTCTCTGGTATACTGGTTTCTCATATTACCTTACTTCATGACCCCTTGGACCAGCTGGTTGACACCTCCACAAGAGGTGATATATCTTGGACTTGGTATTAACTAACATGAGTAATCACTGCAGCATTCCTACAGTGTCATCCTCCCTGGTAAGATCAGACCACAAAGTGGTCACCTTCGGAGTCAACATCTCCCCTGACCCCACCCTCCCCAGCTAGGGTCAAACAAAAGAACTTCTCCAAAGCTGATTACTACCTCCTCTGATTACTACCTCCTGAGAGAAAGTATAAACAGCTTCACAGCTCCCTTCCCCTCTGTAGAAACTGGCACAAATGTCCAAACCTACACAAAAGTACTATATGAGTATTTATACAGCTGCATGGAATCAAGAATACCAGACTGGGCAAAATCCTCCTCCTCAAGGAAGAGTAAACCTGTCTGGAGGACATCAACAGTAAATAAAACTCTGTAATAAAAAATATTGCCATCCAGGACCAAGAAGGAACAGGTGCCTAATTGGAAGCCATCTCTCCTTAGCCTGAACAAGCAAATAAGCACACTAGGGAAATCCTCCAAAGCAAACTAGTCCAAACTGGCCACATGTACAAAAGACATTCATAAAGCTTCTTCACATATGTCCACAATCTCAAAGGAAGTACTCAGATCTGCTCAGAACTGGTGGTCAAAGATACCACATACACAAACATGGTAAATATGGCCAACCTGCTGGTAGACAGGTTTAGTGAAAACTTCACCCCTCTGCCCCTCCATCAGTAAATCAGGACATCCCCAGCACCTGCCCCCTCCCTTTATTTCTAGGGAGCAAGTCATCACTGCCCTCTCAAAGGCAAAAAATACAGCCTCAATGGAACCCGATAACCTCCCAGGCTGCATCCTACATGAACTCTGGTAAGAACTTGCAGCACCATTAGGCACCCTATTCAACCAAAGCCCGAATACCTCCTTCATCTCAGCCGAGTGGAGGACGGCCACTGTCATTCCTTTGCACAAAGCAGGACCATCCACTGATACAGGAAATTATAGACCCATCAGCCTAACTAGCCTGATCTACATGGCCATGGAATGGATTATCATGGACCTCATTAACAAGGACATTGGCAACCTCCAAACACTTGATCCCGCACAGTTTGGTTTTATCAAAGGGAAGTCATGCCTGTTAAATATGGTTGACTTCTTTGAGACAGGTCACCAAAGCCATGCATGAGGGGAAGACAGTACATACCATCTACCTTGACCTGGCCAAAGACTTTGATACTATTCCCAACTCCAGTATAATACATAAACTCTCTCAACTCTGCATCAATTCATTATGTTACCAGATGGGTAGTAAACTGGCTTACTGATAGAACCCACCTAGTCAAAATAGGGGAAGCCACCTCAAGCAGTAGACCCATAAAAACTGGCATACCCCAGGGACCTGTCCTGGGGCCTCTGCTGTTTGGGATATACTTTTCTGAGGTGCAGGCCAAAAACCAGTGGGCTATGACTAACCAAGTTTGCAGATGACTGCAAGATGGGTGCTGCCATCAATTCACCTAGTGATGTGGACATCCTCCAAGAGGGTCTCACCCAAACAAATTACTGGTGCCAGAAACATGGCCTTAAAATGAGTGACAAAAAATACATCATCCCCTTTGGGGAGAGAAACATCCCCACAAATTATCACATTGATAACAAGGTCCCAAGCATGCAATCAGTCGTGAGGTACTTGGGCACCCAGGCTGACAGCAACCCGACTTTTGACCACCATATTGACTCCATTGTACGGAAGGCCTTTTACACAGCTTTATAAGACCACAACTCCCCTTTTAGCAAGTACCTCACAAAACACATCAGCAGCTGGAGAGACAAAAGAGGTTCCTCACCAGGAGAATCTAGGCCATCAAACATCTATCCTACACAGCTAGGCTAAAAGTCTGTCCCTCCACTCAGTCTCATACAGACTCCTCAGAGGTGACCTCTGTCTGGCATGCAAAGCAATCTCAGACCCTGCCTTGAGAGGACTGCTGCATATCTACAAGTCAAGTTCCACTTGAGCAACACACACGCATGACCTCAACCTGGTCTGTGACATCAATAGGACTTGTTGGCAGGACAGATTTGTGTCCCACAGACTCCTCATTCTGTGGAACAGACTCCCTCTCCACATCAAGCAGAGTACCTCATTATCCCTTTTTAAGCACAACTTGGATAACTGGATGGGGAACAGAAAATACAGCCCTGGGATTCCACCTGTGTCCCTGCTGGACAGGGGCATTGGGTGCCAACTTGTCAGAACATGGGCTAAATTCTTGGCTAGGCTTGTAAGGGCCTCATGGCCAATAGCCTAGTAATGTCCTATGATTTTTTTACCTCACTAAAGGAGATCCAGTAATCTTAAACCCTTAGGAAAGCCTCAGCTGTAATGAATCACCTACGTATCCATAACAGTGGTTCAGTCTATTGCATCTTTGTAGCTCATCTTTTCTTCTGGAAGCCACCCTTCAAGAAGTCTAACTTTCCAATCTCTCTGCTACTCTACTGTTACCCAGTGCAACTAGCTGCCGGGCAACCATTGTCATGTACACAGACTGTACAACTACTGTGAAATGCACACATACTCCTCATCATCTTAGCATTTCTCACTAAACCAGCAAAACAGTACTATCTTCCCCTCTACCAATTCTCCCTGATATGCTAAGCTAGAGCATCTTCTCTGTTTTGACTGCTTCTTTGATATACTACATCTCCTACAGATCATCTCTCCTTGGTAAACCTATTTGTCTTCACATTCTGCTTTTTCACTTATTCTAGTGAAGGATCTTCTGGTTGTCCTCTCATACAACTGCAGACATACAGTTTCTAGAACGTCCTTTATTCAGGTGACATATTTTCAAATGCTATGCTCACACATACCATACATTAAATGTTCCAAAATTAGTGTCCATAGAGATCGAAATGTCAGATACCTAACTTTTGAAGGCTTCCACTAGAGCTCCAATATTAAGTAGAGATGTTTGCTTGCTGTGTGGCTTATATTACCTAAGTATCACATGTGTATCCCTGCCTGGCCAGAAAATGGTCCATACAGATTAATGCCCAATTCTGATTGACAAATGTAAAGAAATACATGCATAAATATGTATGTATGTATATACAAATGAATACATACATACGTACATACATACATATACACATACACATGTACAGCTAAACCTGTATATATTCTGCAGATAATACAGAACTTATCGATAAGCATCTGTAGCAGGGTTGCATTTTCAACGACCCTGAAATGGTCACTTTTAAAAGAAAGCATTTTGATGCTTCTGGCCTTGAAATATTTCAAATGAAATATAAAGTGCCAGAGCAACCAATCTTTCCTTCATTTCATCATTCACTTAATATGCATCCTGAATAAGAAAACTATACAGTTTCCTCCTACGTTTTAGACTGGTGATGGAGCAGTCTTGCAATAAATGCTAAACAAAAAGAACCTGACAGTTGCCTCTGACACTAATCATAGCATTCTTTTATGTGTCGGATGCCTCGCTAAGCTGTTGATAATTATGATGGTGAAGCATCACTCAAATGCAGTACTATTTTGAAAAAATGTTTACATTTTCAGAAGAAATCATAATGTAAAAGTGGTGTGCTTCCTCAAAAGCAGCTTTAGAAAATCACAACCACACCCTGTAGAGAAAAAAATGGCATCACATAAGCTCATCACAAAACATAAGCTTCCTTGTGATTCTAATGAAAACATGGTCAGATAAATGTCATCTCCCGTAAGACTGACACCAGCCATTTTCTGGACAAGAGTCAAGTTCTCTCACACAACCCTTCAGTGTTATTTCAACACAGGCATCATAACCAATAGATCATTTCATTGCCTGTCACCCAAACACTAGTCAAACTTTTTTTCAGTTAGTCTTGGGTATTTTATAAAACATTTTAATACTCAACATTTAACATTTTAGCTTCTCAAAGATATCCCATTTCCTTAAACTGTCAAAGTTCAACAGCCATACAGTCGACTCCCTCTTATCAGGTCTCACTGGGACCGGACTTTAGGCTGGAAAACCAAATGGCTGGTTAATCAGAAAAAGCATACAAAATAATATTTATAGGTTATAAATCAGCAAGAATAACAGGATTTGTGTTTAATGCATTCTAAGTCTATAACTCGTATGTCTGTCATTATTTAGCCCATGGGAGGCAGAAGTATTGTTTTTGTTTTCTGTTGTCTTTTTCTAGGACTTTTGCAGAAATTTGACGGCCGGTTAAAGAGAGGCCAGATAAGAGGGAGTCTACTGTATACATGTTCAAATTATAACAGGTGTAGCAGCAACAGAAATAAAAATGACAAGAGGAAACGTCCTGGTAATATACTGGCACAAAATGTTTAGCTCACAAGATCCTTTTGTCTAGGATTGTCACATAGCAGTAATGCTAACATTCCAAAGGGCTGCACATTTGCACATTTTTTCCTGTTAACCGGGAAGTCCACTGGACTGAGTTACACAACAGGCAAATGGAGGCTTGTTAGCAATTAAATTACAGGTCAGAGACTTAATCCTTTGTGCTAAACAGCAAACAAGGCTGTCAAACTTCTTTGCAATATAACATACACTGTTATGCCTTAGCTTTTACATCAGGACAGATCATTAGCATTATTTGTAGCACAACACAAAAAGGCAATCATGTAAAACCTCACCACCTGTTGAGAAATCATCAGTAAGAAAGAAAAGGTTGTGCTCTTTTCCTGCTATGATGAGAAGACTGCGGCAAACTGATTTCACAATTATTGACTGATTCTTAATTTTGAGGGTAAACATGTCAAAACTCTATTACAACAACTTTGCCCTCTGCAGAAGTGGTACATCCAGGACTTCTACAAAGACCTCTGACTTATGTTTATGGGGGGGGGGGTGTTCACCCCTACATCCCCCAGTAAATATAAACATCTTCCACAGTCACACCACTTCTAGCGAAAAAGGACAAGCTTGAGAAGAGTCTCACAGAGTTCATTGTAATTGATGACGAATGCTCCCAAAAATTATTCTGTCACATCATAACTACTTACAGTAATGCAGCTTCAACTGTAACAGAAAATTGTTTTTCTTTTCTTACAAATCTTAAGTACTGTGAGCAAGGTTACCTTTTGACTCTGTTTCACCAGCCTGCAACCACTAAACTTTTATCATCTATTGGCCCACTATTTTGCATTTAACCAAGTTCCTAGAACATTAGGATGGTAAGGCAAGCACTGGGGATTAAGGCTGCCATCTAGTCCAGGTTGTTAATTATTACCAATCACCATCACCATGTTCCCTATATCCATATCTTCTCAGACTTTGGATCCAACCCAGTTTGGCTTTGTCAAAGGCAGATCCTGCCTCTTAAACTTGGTTGACTTTTTAGAGACAGTCACCAAGGCCATTGATGAGGGAAAGGCAGTCCATACAGCCTACCTCGACCTGGCAAAGGCCTTCGACACAATACCCCACTCAGGTATCATCGAAAAACTCATCAGCTTGAATGTAAACCCATACATCACAAGATGGGTTGCAAACTGGCTAAGTGACAGAACCCACAGGGTCAGAGTTGCTGGAGCCATGTCAGACTCAAAGCCTGTCACAAGTGGTGTCCCACAGGGCTCAGTCCTGGGTCCACTCTTGTTCGGCATCTACTTTTCTGAAGTACAAGCAAACACAGGAGGGTTATGGCTGACAAAGTTTGCAGATGACTGCAAACTGGGCCATAGTCGAAAACACATCTGACACAGATATCCTCCAGAAGGGCCTCACAGAAACGGATAACTGGTGCCAGAGCCATGGCCTGAAGTTAAACGCCAAAAAATGCATAGTCATACCCTTCGGGAAAAACAAGGTTACCCCTAGCTACCATATAGGTGGCAATCCACTGAGCACAGAAAAGTCATCAGGGATCTGGGGACCCAGGTTGACAGTAGCCTTTGCTGTGACACTCATGTTGCTAAAGTAGTTAGGAAAACCTTCTATATCGCCCACCTGATCATGAAGGGATTCACATCTAGATCAAGGGAGGTCATCGTCCCCTGTACTCATCACTCATTAGACCTATGATTGAGTACAATGCCCGTTCGAATGTATCTGACCAGACACCTGCTGCAGCTTGAAAGGCCCCAAAAGTTCCTCACCAAAAGGATAAAGGGTCTCAAAAATATGTCTTATGCTGCCCGACTGAAAGAACTCCAGCTCTATTCAGTCGCATACCGCTTGCTCAGAGGTGACCTGTGCCTGACATATAAGGCCATGTCAAACCCAGATTTGATGAATATGCTTCACCTCAAAAAATCTAGATCCCTCTAACCACAAGGGCGGGAGACTTAAACCTTGACACGGTTATAAATAGAACGTGCTGGAGGGACAGATTCATCACCCAGAGACTCCCTATGCTGTGGAACAAAATCCCGGTACATGTGAGGCAGAGCACCTCTCTGGCCTTGTTCAAAAGGAATCTTGACCAATGGATGGGAGATTGCAGATATACCCCAGGGATTACTTCAGTGTCACTGCTCGACAGAGGCACAGCAAAATGATAGGCATAGTTTTTATTCAAACTAAAGGGGTGGCAAAAGCCACATAACTATGGGCTAGGCTTATAAATGCCCTTGGGCAGATAGCCTAGTATGAACCTATGAACCTATGAACCTATTACTGTTAGCTGGAAAGCACCACAGTGCAAAATCTGTTATACAGGCCAAGTGCTGCTACACACATTTACATACTTGCAGTACTCAGACAAAATGTCATCCTTTTCTGGTAGACTCATGCAACCCCCCCCCCCCCTCCAAAAAAAAAGTCTCTTATGCAGGAGTTGTGCTAATGGGGGAGTCATCCTCAAGCACTTGCTTTCAGCTATCCCCAGCTGGTTCTTCCAGTACTGGGCTACTAGTCAAACTTTGACCATCTCAGTATAGGGACCATGATATCCCCTGGGCTACAGAGCTGACCACATGCATGCACCTTGATAAATAACACTCTGGGACAGATTTCAGTGATAGTTAAGAGGTTCATTAACATGGAAGGCTTGAATTAACATTGTAAGATAATATTCAATTTTTTTCATTTATTTCAAACTCATTCAAGCTGCAGTTTTTTTTATACAACATTAAGAAAAATGCACTTTAACCTGAGTAATGTTTAATATATACTGTTAGCTTGCTACACAGACTCAGCAATGAAACATTGTAAAAGGAAAATGCGGGCAGGAAAGAGCACCATCTTCACTTCAGGATTCCATTCTTTATCTAAAAAGGGCAATTAACTTTCTTCTGTAGACTTATTAGTCAAGTACATTACAATGAGTATCATTACTTTGCGCTACTAAAAAGCCGTCTCCCCATCCCAGCTAAATACACACTTCTGTCATGTCTGACGTTCCAAATCCTGCATGAATGGACATTATTGGCCTTCCCTCAGAGCTAAACTACAAGAGAAGCATGTTCAATACTCCCTAAGAAGTCAACGGGTAGTGCTATGACTAATTAGCCCCCATTTACCCCATTCAGTGAATGCATGGTTATTAAAACTGCTCCTGTCATTTGGAACAGACTCACTCAGAAAATGATACCACTAGGGGCATGGCCAAGATGGGGGGCTCTAGTTGACAGCAGATTCTTTCAGCTCTACCAAGATAATTTCTTAATCCAGAGAATTTTGTCTCTGAACTAATCGAATGGTACTTTTTTCTACGGATTCGGTTTTGGGACAACGTCTTTTAAAATAATATCCAGAAAAAAAACAAACATTGGACAGATTTTCCTGTCAGAAATTCACTTGGAAATATTTTACTCATCACAAGTCTACAGAATAAGCTTCTCAAAAGCTGACAATCAGGATGTCACCCTCAAAAAAAGAACTTCAAATGTGGTTATCCAACTTACAGAACTTAACAACCAAAATAGATAAGATAGATACTAAAACAGACAATTTTAAAGAAAAAAAACTACAAAGCAGATGGACTTACTACATGAAGATTTACAACAGCAAAAAGTGCGGATATCTGGCATAGAGGAAGCACTTAATGACATGGACTGTAGCATAAAGGAAGGGAAGAACAATACAGATTTCTACTCAAACAAAATACTTTCTTCAAACTAATTTGGATGACTTGGAAAACAGGTCCCTATGTAATAATATCAGGATCTTTGGACTGCCAGAAAACATTGAAGGCATTAATATATTAAGCTATTTAACTTCATGGCTTCCAAAAACTCTAGATTTACCTGAGGGCTTTGTCTTTTGGTATAGAAAGGGCCCATAGGTCCTCATCTTCCTCTAACGCCAACAAGAATACACCTAGATCAGTGATAGTAAGACTTCTGTCATCTTATGATAAAGAGATGGTATTAAAAACTGCCTGGGCAAAAACTACAATAAAAATGAATGATGCTGTTGCACGCTTTGATAAGGATTACGCCTCACTGATAAAAGCAAAAAGGAAAGTGTTTCCACCACTGATTAGAGAACTTAAAAAAGCTCAACTGAAAACACACCTTCTATTTCCATCTAAACTGAAAATCTTTTTGCATGAAGGTCCTAAAGTGTTTGAAGGCCTAGACTCAGCCCTGGCTTATGTCAAAAAATATAAAATGTTTGATAACACAGAAGAGATGGAAATGGCTAGCCCTTCATTAAGGAGAATGGCATCTGGCACTTTGTGGAAAACAACTGAAAAACAAATGACAATTTATATTACTGCATATCCACTTTTTATGGAAACCCTTTAAGTCTCTAAGCATCCATAAAAAATTCAAAAGCAAAAAAAGGAATTAAATGCACAAATATTAATAATGACAGTAACATAAATAGCTTTCTCTAAAAAAGAATAGGTGCATTGATGCCATGCTTATTTGTTTATTTTCCTATCTTAGTTTCTGAGACCCAAGGTTAGTAATTTGTTCCATTTAATTTCCTTTCTCTATACATTTCTTACTACACAACTAAATATGTTGCTTATTATACAGGATGCACAGTTTTATAAAATGCTTGTTACTATGGTGGTTTGATTCATGGGTTGCACAGCTATATTTATTCTTTATTATAAATACTGTTTCATATGTATAGAGTAATGAAAGCATTACTCTCTCCCATCCCCCATTTTTTTCTCATATAAATCTTAATATATGTGTTTCATGGGTGGGGAACTGGAGGTATTATTGTTGATTAGTTGTTTATTACAAGGATTTAATATCTATATATGATGTATAGCACACAGTGTATTACTATGATTTAATATGAAGAGATAAATGATTTCTTAGGTCTGTGAAGCCATGTGTGCTATTTTTCAGCAGTATTAGGCTCCATTAAAAAAAAAAAGCTAGTGAAGTTATCTACTTACAAATTTCCCGCTGAAAATGCTCAGCCAATTCTGGGTTCTGGTAGTCTCGAGAAACTTATTCATGAGCCAGCAGAGTGTTCCCTTCACTAGGCAGACATGGGAAAACAGTTTGAAGCAGCTACACAAACTTTGACCTAAGACGACTAGCTTACACGATGTGAATGCACAAGGTTATGCAGAACCAGGAAATAAAGTAATTGCGAATGCATGAATGGGCTGAAAACGGATCTTTTATTACAAAAATGAAAGTTAAGCCTTTTTGAACAACTTAGTCAGTTAATGAATGAACATGTTGGTATGTTAAAGCTGTATCATATGCACTGTATTATGCTATTTGATATTCCTTGATAAACGGCAGAAGCACTGTTTATTTTCTTTTAAAATAGAAGGCATACACTGAAGTGTCCTAAAAATAACACTTATTAGTGAGCTTTTATCATTAATGGATGTTATATATTTAAAAAAATTATTGCAGTAGGTCTTTCAATATGGTTATTACAAGCATGTTCACAAAATATTTTTTTAAAATAGGAGAAAGTGCATTTATACTGTTTTGTTAAACAAGCTCTATGGTTAGGTTCTCTGGTAAACTGATTTGAAATTCCAGACTAACACAATGGTCTTTCTATCAATATACTTCCTTGAGAAAAATACTTCTTATCATTACACTATATACAAACAGACAGAATGTATATTCTACATACCTAGTGACATGCTTATCTGCTTAAGTAATTTAATAGTGTATTGAAAGATGGTTTCAAACTGACTAAATTATACTAATTACATTTGGTTGTATAAAATGGTCATTCATCAGTATGTATGTTGTTGTCTTTCGGCTTTTCCCAGATAGGGGTCGCCACAGCGGAACTCCAGTCCACTAATGATTGGCAGTAGATTTTCACGAATGCCGAGGTGCCAGCTCGATGTCCAACCTTCAACGAAGGCATGCCCATTTACGCATGTCTTTCGAACACCCATATAACCATGGGGATGACATGCAGACTCCACACAGAAGGCATTCCCCACACTCCAGCCGAGAATCAAACGGGAAAACCTCTTGCTGTAAGGCAACAATGCTACCACTGCACCACCGTGGCATACATTCATCAGTATGTATGTACAAATGCATATTTAGTGAAAATTGCATAAATGTATAAATGCTAACTACATACCCTCTTGTTTCTCTCTCTTTCAAAGATATGTAAATATATATATATATATATATATATTTATATAGATATATATATATATATATATATATATATATATATATATATATATATTGAAGGGAAGTTCATGCTATTACACATTTATATTACAGATACAAGTCTTGTTTAAACTCAGTGGTCGGTAAACATAGAAGTATACACATTCTAAATACCAAATAGTCTATCTGGTTCTTTTAGCCATTTTTATGGTAAATACAAAAGATTTTCCCCTGGATTCACGAAGCTCCATGCAAGAAGCTCCATGCAAGAATGAGGCTATTCTTGCAAGGAGTGGTTCATGTCCATTTAGGATAGCAGCGCACCTTGCATATGCATGAAGGCGTGCTTCTATCTAAACTAAACAAACATGAACCAGGAGCATCGCAGGGGGCGTGTGTCAGCACATGCACATGAAACATACCCCTTTCACTCTGAAAGTGCCATATGGCACTTTCTGACATAGAGATGAGTGTCAATTGATATAATATTAGGGCCTGGCTCTAATATTATATAGTAAATGAGTGTCCGTAGACATTGAAATGTAAATAGCTAACTTTTCAGTGTCCGCGAACACTGAAAAAAAAAATAAAAAAACAAACACCTAGAAGGCAGCAGCCTTCAAGTGCACACCCCCAAATGTATGCACTCTTGCCCTACATGTATGGAAACAGTAGGGTAAGAGGAAAGGAATAGAAAATAAAAAAATGTAATATTTTTTTTTTTTTCATCAAAAAAATCAGAAGTTTAAGCAGTGTGCAGCTTGTTTGCATGGCACGCTGTGCCTCTATGCTTAGCCTGGCTGAAATCCTGAAAATGATAGATAGGTGCTACTGTGATAAAAAAACATTAAGCTGCTGTAGCATAGTGGTACTGCCATGGTATAGCATGTACAACATGCTCTGTTCAAATCCCCCCTCTGCCAAATTATTTAATAAAAACTTTTAAGGAATTTGAATGATATATGTCAATCATATGGCTTACGTACAGTACAGTAGAGGTAGGAATATGTAAAATATAAATGTAAAAATTATTTATAAATTTAATGAAAAAAAATAGATTTAAGCAATGCTTTGCTAGTGTAAGCATTGCTTACATGCTGTCAGCTCTACTTAGCTGGTGTAAGCATTGCTATGTGGATTTACATGGAGCTAAGCATAGTGCAGCATATCAAAACTGGCCAATCAAGAAAAAGTGTGGGAAAACTGCCCTATTTAAACCACACAGGCGGGAATACAGCCATAACCATTTGGGATTGCACACAGCAGGACCAAAATGTCTGGCACTGGTGAAGGTATCACTTCTGAGAACAATGCTGGGGCATCCAGGAGTCCAGGGTCATGGTCGGGCTCCTAGTAAAAAAAACACAATGGCAGGCTGCTGCAGGGCCAGTACCAGGGCTCGCAGTACAAACCAGAGGCCTGGGACCAGCTTGCACGTGATCTCACCAGTGTCACTGGCCTACCCCGGACTGGTGAGCAGGTACGTCATCACCATAATGACCTGAAGTGGAGGAGGGGTGCACTCTTGGACCAGTGGATCCAAGAAGCCTGAGCGCAGGATGTCCCACCTGTCTGTAAACATGCAGTCTTATGTATTTCTAACTAATGTGCTATGTCTCCCCATACAGCTGCTGTGAAGAGGTCCCAAATGTTGAGGCTCATGCCCAGCAACTGGCACAGCTGTGTCAGCAGTATGGTGAGTACAGAATACTCCCTACTATTAGCAGTAAGAAATCAAAATTATAGTAATGGTAGTACTGTCTGTATATATAATTGTGTTGTAAAACAGGAATAAATGCCTGTGTCAGGCTGCCAGTGTTACAATGGTGTATTCCCAGCTGCTGTGTAATACAGTTTATCAGTAGCAAACAAGGTACAATATGCAGAAGAGGAATATTAGACTATGTATGAGGGTGTCTGAATGAACCTGCCAAGAAAGTGCCATGTCAGGGCTACTGTAACAGAAATGAAAAGCATTCCCATGAGCAGATCATGCAGGAATATTAATTGGGGATTTCTGAGTTGTACACAGATATGTATGGCAAAACTAATAAAGGTGATCCCAAACACTGGTGTGTGTCATCTCACCTGTACCTGATAAACAGAAATGTGTATGTCCTCCAGAATGTATTAACTGAGGTGAACTGATTTAGCACTGCTTGTCTGCATATTTTAGAATGGGCATGTCAAATACCTGGAAAAAAGCAACAGTACATATTCCCATCAGAATGTGTTTTACTTGTTTGTCTGCCAGCATTGTCCTGTGTTAACCTTTTAATTTCAGCTGTATGTACCTGTGAATGTACTGAAAAAAAATGTATAAGGCTAACAGGTGCAGACTTAAAACCTACACTGTGTACTCAGGAATCTAAATTGCAATATGTAGTTGTAAAACAGTCAAATGTGCAATCCAGCTAATGTGCACGTTTCACAAACAGTGACACCAATGTATGTTGTGTATGCATAATTTGTACTGAAAATGGGAAACAAATAACACAACATGTCATAATAAAAGTACTGTGCACAAAAATATGTGCTACATAGAAATGTCACAAGCAACACACAACACCTATCCAGTAGCTCAGTCTGATAAGGACTAGATCTGTAGTTCAATTTTGTGCACACAGCACAGTTCAAATCCGGGGACCGCCACTAAAATCTCAGTCTGGTTCTACAGTTGTAAACCACAATCTGAAAAGAAAAAAATGTACTGCAACACATACATTTTCCATACAGAGCACACAGGTAAAGAAATCTGAATAGAAATACTAGTATGATATGTATAACTATGAAAGGTGTATAATTGCTGTGTTGATCAACCCCAGTCCTACAAACAGATGCAAGCTAGATATCCACACTCTGCAGTCTGGCTCAGACAAGCCCCTCAGTGTCACACTGTCATGGGTAGCTTCTCCAGTTGCCAAGAAACCTGCACACAGAGATTGTCACAGTAGATGTATGGGAAAGGCACAACACACACACACTTCAGAGCCTCCAACTAATATGTCATTCTGAAATATATGTAGAAACAACAATTTAATGTGCACACAGTTCATCTGCACAGGCCCACAGGTAAAGAAATTGATATAGAAACAGGTCTGATGTGTATAGCCAAAATAAGGGTACAGCTGCTCTGTTGATATCTACATCTGCTGATGTGCTGTAGCAGCCCCCTTGGCCCAGGTAGAGTGTAAGTGTGGTCAGACTGTAGAGTAGTGAATAGTAGTGTACTGACAAATATACTTGATAGCAGTGGTCCGTTGAATTGGTTCCCTTCCCCCAACACTCAACTGTTCCAACCATCACACTGAAACCAACATGGGCATGTTCCTAAGCAATCCTCTACTGTTGGGGCCATTGTTCCATTTGGTTCATCACTGTTTAAACTGTGCACATACTAATATTCCCTGCTGAATAATCATTTTATTGCTTGCGTAACATACCACTAATTGGCATGCTGTTGCAACTCTGAATGCCATTCCATATATACATGGATTCTGTTTGCTATGGCACTGTTATAATTGCACTGTTTTGGGTAAATGGGAATATCCATGTATGCTATTTTGATTAATGTAGTAATGTGTTGTGCATGACTAACCAATATTCACTGTTAATTTCCACACCATAGCACATATGTGAAGGCAGATCCCAGCAGATCCGCCTCTCCCACCCAACATGTCCAAGGCACTGGGTCCCAGCATGTCTGGGACCAAATGCAGACAACCCTCATCTGTGATCTGCACCACCACTGGGTGGAACTGCTGCAGGGGATGGGGCTCACCCTCACCCTGCAAG
>NC_056744.1:414011746-414014246 GCF_019279795.1 Protopterus annectens | reverse complement strand
GGGATTTATGTAGCATGTCCAACAGCTCTGGGTTTAACATAGCTTTATATGTTAGGCAGAGAGCTCCTCGGAGTAGGCAATATGCTACAGAGAAAAGCTGGAGATTTTTGATATGGTCAATGTAGGGCATCTGTTTGAGGCCAGTAATCCTCTTTGTGAAGTACTTCTGTGGCCTTTCCAGCTGCTGCAGATGTCTTGTGAGGTACATTCCAAAAGGGGCGTTGTACTCTATAGTGGATTTAATGAGTGCTGAAGAGAGAGAAACAATTACCTCTTTTTTCCTTGTTGATAACCCTTTTGTGATGAAATGCGCCACATATTTCCTGACTACTGTGGCTATATGATTAAAGGAGAGACTACTGTCCACCTGGGTCCCAAGGTCTCTCATCACACATTTGGCATCAAGTAGACTGCCGTTTATGTGGTAGTTCATGGGTACAAAGTTTTTACCAAAGGGGATGACAATGGACTTTTTGGCATTGAGCTTGAGGCCATGCCTCTGACACCAGGCATCTGTCTCAGTGAGGCCCTTCTGTAGGATGTCCACATAATTTCAGGACTCTATTATAGCTCCTAGTTTGCAGTCATCTGTGAACTTCATTAGCCAGAGGTCTTCTGTGTTAGCCTGTACTTCAGAGAAGTAGATACCAAACAGGAGCGGTCCCGGGACTGAACCCTGTGGTACTTCACTTGTCACTGGTTTGAAGTCAGATTTGGAGTCTGCAACTTTTACAGTGTAGGTTCTGTCAGTGAGCCAGTTGGCAACCCATCTTGTGATGTATGGATTTATACCTAGTTATACCTAGCAAGTCCTGTTGTAAGAGGTATTGCTACCTGCTGTATGTAACACTGCGGCCCACACACAGGAAGGATGTCTTTCATTCAGGAAAGGTAAAGGGACAATGCCCACATGATGTAGTAATTTACAGTAGTGGGTTGCCATGACAGTGGTAATTGGAAATACTACACAGTTGGCTGCATGCAATTAGCAAGTGGCAAACACTGATTGGTGTGGAGGCCATCACCTGATCATGAGTATCATCTACAAAATCCATGCTGCAACCTATTCAGAGCAGCTCAATGAGAGAGAGAGAGAGAGAGAGAGAGAGAGAGGGAGAGAGAGAGAAAAAAAGAGAGAGAGAGAACTAAAACTACAAACCAAAAGTATATAAAACAAGAGACACAAAAAAGTTTACATAGAAGAGAGGACAATACTACAACAGGTATGTGAAACATATGCATGTAATTGAATGTAGTACTTGGTCTGTAATAAGGGGATAGATGATGTGGAAAGATCTGCATGTGCCATCAAGACTTGTTGTAATGATGTCCTGCTGAACAACTGCTATGGACATAGCATCTGGCCCTGTGAGCAGTGGGCCATATCTATCAACTGTGCAGATCAGCACTGAATGACAAGATGTAAGCCATCATAGTGTGTGTTCTGTATTCAATACATGTATATTAGTGTGGCAAATAGCTGGTGGTGGAAGTAATGAAGTTATGAAAGAAGTAATGAAGTTATGAAAGACACACAAGTTTCAGACTCCACCACCTGCAGGACAGTCATGTTAGCATGAAATGTATCATGCACAAACGTCATAGGTTTGTAATAGGCTTAATTACAATCTGTCCCTATATATACCCCCTAATGTTGTGTTGCACGATATGTGTAAGAAACCATCACACATCTGTACACACATATATATACAGTAGTAAGTGGGTGCAAAATGGACAGTTATGTCTGGTGTGAAATCCATGTTGGGAACACATTGCCCTTGTTTGTGAAGGTGAGATTGGTATGTTGGGGAAGGATAGTAGGTATATTTTGGGAGGTAGGTTGGGTTGGAAGAGACAAGACAGCATACAGTGGTGGTATATGACATGTGTGGTGGGTAAACACCTTGGATGGGGAGTGGTGTTTGGAAAGTGGCAACCCATGAGCCCCCAAATGGAAAGAGTGGGACGAAGGTCCCAATCCATGGGAAATCACAACTGCACCTTCACGGCCCTGAAGGTGCCTGAGCTGGGGGCTGAGCAGGAGAAGCGTGCAGACCCTGTAATTGTGTACCGAGGGCCTCAAGGTGGTGTAGCACATCCCCCAAGTGTCTGTGGAGCTCCCTGTGCAGCAGACCCTGGACCTGATTTCAGTTGACAGGATCCTGTCTGTGTGTGCTCCCGGGGGGGGGGGCACCATCCCGTGAGGTGGTTCCACCTGAAGGTAGTGCAGGATCAGCAGATGAGGTCCTGGGATTGGGTCCCAGATGTGCTGTGGCCTGGTAACATGGCCAGATGAGGTGGGAGAGGTGGTTCTGCTGGGAACTACCTTCCCAAACATGCTATTGTGTCACTTTTATTGAACATATGTGGGTAATAATAATATACACATTCCAGGATTACATCTAACAATCTTGAATAGATATCCCCATTAACACAAAACACCAGATTTGGAGCAGTCACATAGCAAAAAGAACACATGCATATATGGAATCATAGTGGC
>NC_056744.1:413884246-414006746 GCF_019279795.1 Protopterus annectens | reverse complement strand
AGGGCAACCCCATACCTACACACACATCTGCACAGCCCAATTAATAATGAAACCCCCCTAACACACACACGATGTCAAATGAATGGTTCAGCCTAGCTCTCT
Organism: Protopterus annectens; assembly: GCF_019279795.1. Taxonomy (NCBI): domain Eukaryota; kingdom Metazoa; phylum Chordata; order Ceratodontiformes; family Protopteridae; genus Protopterus; species Protopterus annectens. The sequence goes on along the minus strand of NC_056744.1, from coordinate 414,006,644 downwards.
GGCAAACCCACAACACACCCTGTGCTTATGATGATACCTGTGCCACATCCCTGTCATCCATAACATTGACAGGCTAATATGGTTCTGATGCACAGGGTGACTGTACTACAGTGTACCAATGTAATGCTGTACAACATGTTTTCAGCACTAAAGTTTAATGCTTACATGTTAGGATGTGTAGCTGTCCAGCCATAATGCATTATAGCCATTATTAACACTGAGGGATTGTGGTCTCCACAATGTATTCCATTTGTGTTGTAGGTATCTATGTGTCGGCAGGATGTTGGTCTGCTGTTGTCTCCTACAAGGGGTATGGCACTGTGGTGACACCCTGACTGTGCCATATCCTGGATACAGCTGAACACCAAGTAACAGTCTGCATAAGAGTTACTGCATGTGCCACATGCCTGATAGGACTGAGAAGTGTTTACAGGTGAGTGCATGGTGGCTGATGTCAGCAGCATGTCTACAGTGGACAACGGTAAGTGTACTGGGTGGTACACACCACGTGTATAACACACACACACATATATATGTATATATATATATATATATATATATATATATATATATATATATATATATATATATATATATATATATATATATATATATATATATATACACACACACACACATATATACATATACATACATACACACACACACACACACACATATATATATACACACACACACACACACACACACACACACACACACACACACACATATAAATGCACACACACACACACACACACACACACACACACACACACACACACCCCTAATTCCCTAACAACTAGCCCAACCCACTCATCCTACCTCCCCCACCCCCCCCCATCCAATTACATCCCACACTGATCCCACTCCCAACACACATTCCCAGACAACACAACTCTACCCTCACACACAACCAACCAGGAATCCTAGTTGTACTTCTCACTCGAAGTAGCATCATGTTACCCACACTCACATCCCTATCACTAGCTCTACTATTGCTAACCTTCCTAACTTCCTTCCAAACAGACCTACCGTTGCACAACTACTATCACACTACCCACACTAGCCCACCCTCTCAAACCCACTCAGACTTCTACATCTGCCCTACAATCATAAATCTTACAACAAGATATTACTCACTAACAAAAATTACACCATCTCACTACACTAAGAAAAACTCTCACAGACCAAGCTCACAAACAATATTAAAAAACACATACTGACACACCTACAAACTCTGCTAACCTCTGGTGACATTCACCCAAATCCAGGTCCCCTCTCAGCTAGACAAACATGTGACCTGCTAATCCTAAATCTCAACATAAGAAGCATTACCAACAAGCTAACAGTCCTACATGCATTCATAGCCCACTACAAGCCTGATATACTCGCCATTACAGAGACCTGGCTTAAACCCAGTATCCAAGATGAAGACTTTCTCCCCCCAGGGTATAATACAATTAGATCTGATAGAACAAACAGGAAAGGAGGAGGAGTAGCCATTCTCCTTAAAAACACCCTTAACCTCCAGCTCCTGCACACCACCCACTTTTCAAAATGCTGAAGTCCTATTTTCTGTCCTATCCATAAGAAACACCAAGATCATCAATATAATATGCTGCTACATACCTCCAGGCAACAACTCGCTCATAATAGAAGACATCCTACAATGGACAAAGGACAATCTACCTCAGGAAACAATCCTACTAGGAGACCGTAACACTGGCTGGGCAGCCTGCAACTTCAGCAGCCCCTCTACTCATATCAATCTATATAGGTTCTCTCAACTAATTAAAGAACCAACTAGAATAGATGAGAAAACAAAGAGAATTTATACTGGACTGGACACTAACCAACTATCCCAAACAAAACTATACAGTAGGCTGTCTCCCAGATGACTTAAGTGATCATCTCCCTACCTTACTACTCCAAAAACACTCCAATCACCCCAAACCAGTAGTCTACAAATTTGTACGAGATGACCGTAACCTTACCCCACGATACCTAAATACTGTCTTACGCCACTGCAACTGGGAACCACTATGGCCACTCTGGTTAGACCAGGCAGTAGACTACTTCAATACTACCTTCTCTAACATCCTTAACAGTCTAGCTCCCAGCAGAAAGATCAGAGTTAAAGTCAACTACGCACCCTGGCTAAATAGGGACACCAGAGCCTTACTAAAAGCTAGAGATAAAGCCTGGAAAATCTGGAAAACTGACAAAACCCGTAGCTCCAGACAATACTATCAACAGCTTAGAAACAAGGCCAAGGCTGAATCCAAAATAAACAAACAAAACTATTTTCTTAGCACCCAAAGGAAATATTCAAATAGTCCACAAAAATTCTGGCATGTCCTTAACTCCCTACTAAAGCCAGGCAAAACCACAACCCCAGCACCAATACCCTAAACATAACTTCTCAATTTAATAACCATTTTACTAAATCCATCTTAGTCCTTTCCAGTCAAATAACCAAAAACAGTCTACCTCAGTCACAACCTAACCTATCCCACACCACCCCCTCTTTCAGCTCATCACCAGTGCCCACTTCAACTATCAAAACACTCCTAAAACTAAAGCCAACCACACTAGCAACTGATAACATACCTGCTGCATACCTAAAAATGACTAGTGACTCCCTATCATATCCTGTCTCCATCCTTATCAACCGCTCCATACTAGAATCCTACATACCCAAACTCTGGAAAGTATCTCACATCATTCCTCTCCATAAAGGAGGTAATTCTTATGAATTCTCCAACTACCGACCTAGTGCCATCCTTTGCCCCTTATCCAAAATTCTTGAGAAATGCATCCACTTGCAGGTGATGACATTTCTTAACACACACAATCTACTATCTACCACACAACACAGTTTCTGTCCACATCATAGCACTACCACAGCCCTTCTATCCTTCACTAATTATATAAACCTTCACAGGAATGAATATGTATCAGCCATTTTCCTAGACCTCTCAAAAGCATTTGATATGGTCTCCCTCTCCATTCTACTAGACTCACTAACATCATTATCCTTTACCTCCTCTACTATAGCCTGGTTCAGAAGCTACTTGTCTAACAGGCAACAATCAGTCCAGTGGAAAGGAACTCTGTCTACACAACTTCCAGCCACCATAGGAGTCCCATGGGGCTCTATACCGGGCCTGCTATTGTTCTCCATTTTCACAAATAACCTCAAATGCTCTACACAACATGCCAAACTCATACAATATGCGGAGGATTCAACCCTGATCTGCTCTGCCTCATCTCCCACCACCCTACATACACTAACTCAAGATACCTTTATCTCAGTAGAAAAATGGATATCGGGTATCCAACTAATTCTAAATCCCAAAAAGACAAAACTGCTACTCTCCTTTACCATAACATCTAAGGATGGCACCACCATCTCCCCTACTAACCACACCAAATTTCTGGGCATTGAAATAGACAATAATCTCCACTTTGATGTTCACTTCTCACATACCATAAAACTAGTACACAAAAAACAAGGCTCCCTATACAGGCATAAGTCCTTTCTCTCACAAAAAGCAAGAGTCACTCTTGCACAAAGCCACCTCCTCTCAACTCTATTATACGCAGCACCACTCTTTACCCAAATCAGACAATGTGACCTAGACAAACTAGAATCATGCTACAAGCCAAGTTTGCTACTAACTCAACCTATAGAACCCATCACTGTGCTGCACTAAAAGAACTAAAATGGCTTGAGCTACCACAGCTACTTAACTATCACCAGCTGGGCACAGCCTAAAATATTCTCAAATATCCTGAAAAAAACCCTCATTATCCAACCTACTTACTATCTATACTGCAAACCGGTACCCAAGATCCAGTGAAAAATCTCTCCTCTCCATCACCAAGGCTAACAATAATGCAGGGAAAGGGCTCTACTTCCACACCGTTGCCAGAAATTGGAACTCTCTTCCCCTATCCGTGTCCACTGCCTCCTCCATATCTATATTCAAAAACTCCCTCAAATCGCACTTTCTTAGTACCTGGTTATGCCCTTGTATCACATAACCCTACCCATACTACTATTAACTCCCAAATTCCTCTCTGATCACATGCTGGAGCTCAGATCCCCTGTAGGCTTGGTCATCTGAAAGGGTACTTTTAACTGTAGAATCTTACTTGATATATTTTCTTTTCTTACCAATGTATGACTGACATTGTCTTTTTACCCATGTTCTATACCTTGTTTTACCTGGAGTGTTTTTTTTAATTTCTTGTTATATTACTATGCTCAGCATACATGATGTAACCTGTTTTGTGCATTATGCTGGATGTACTGTATTTGTATAACTTGATGTTGGAGCTTTTCTCCCCGGGCCTCCGCTGAAAATGGACCTGGTCCAGTTGGAATTTCCTGGTTAACAAATGCAAAATAAAATATACACACACACACACAAACGTACACATACATATACACACACAAACACACACATACATACATATACACACACACACACACACACACACACACACACACACACACACATATATACACACACACACACATATATATATATACACACACACACACACACACACATATATATACACACACACACACACACACACACACATATATATACACACACACACACATATATATACACACACACACATATATACACACACACACACATATACACACACACACACATATACACACACACACACACATATACACACACACACACACATATACACACACATATACACATATACACACACATATACACATATACACACACACATATACCCACACATATACCCACACATATACCCACACATATACCCACAAATATGCTTTGGTGTTGTGCAATACACAGAGAATACTGTACACATGGATGCATCTGCTTTAGCAAAGAACCCATTTTAGCCTATGTAATTCCACCAAGACAGAATAGGCACATCAAAGGGAAATAATCAGTCTGCTATTTTAACGTCATTGACAATAGTACTGGCAGGGTATATATCCCCTTCCCCAATGTAGTGCAAAACTCAACTTGGTAAACATAGGGGTACTGGTGTGGGTGGCACAGTCCTACCCTTTGGAGGGTGTGGGGTGGTGTAGACCCACAGATAGTGTTATTGACAACTACTTAACATGAACTGTACAATATAACAGCCAACTAAGTGGGGGGATACACTCAATAACTGCAATGATGGTGGCTGTGTCCACAAGATCCACACTCAGCTATATATACCAACCTCAGTATCGCTGTAGAAATATATAGTGTAACAAAGTACATGTAATGTCCATTACAGCAGCAGCTATATCTAACTATGGCAATGGGGGGGGGGTGCAGTGGGTGTGAAGGGCCTCAGGGTATTATCAACTACAGGTTTATAAACACACAGACACTGTTATTCTCAGTAATGCACATGGACACATTTGTCAGTACTGGGGTCCATAGGTGCAGGTGTTCCTAGGTGTGTACCAGGATATTGTCCATGGAGAGATGGGAAGAGTAGGGGATGTGGGTACAGTGGTGTCATGCCACCTGCCATTTGCCAGCAGGCCATCCATCAACTGATGCCATGGGAGTGATCCTCAGGGTGAGAGTTGAATGCAACATCCAGTCATCTGGTTGCCTCTTGCAGAGGGCCAGTGAGGTGCTCCAATTGACATGTATGCAACACGTTTTGCATAACATGGTCAGTGTCTGTGTTGGAGACCTGTACCCAAGCATGTCTGTCTTGGAGACCTGTACCCAAGCATGTTCAGTTGACTGTGGTGGTGTAGTGGAGGTATCCATGGCATGTGGTGTGTATAGGGTGGGGATTCCTAGCTGTGGCATTCATGACACAGCTGAGCAGATATGTCAGTGTCACTCAAGCATAGATTGCCTGTAAGCAGCCAAGATGGATACCTGGCATCTGCACATCTGTACAGAGGACAGACGAACATCAGCTAGGCAACTGGTTATGCATTAGGATGAATATGTTGACAGAGACACTGATAGGTATGTCATTACAAGATGAAAGCAGCCCTCAATGGCATGTCCTATATACACAGTAGTCTACAGTTAATATCCACGTCAGACCAATATCCAGTAGGAAATATTTAATGACACACAGCTCACACACCAATAACATGACAGCGAGGACTCAAGAGTCCATCTTTGCATGCAGGGGTGTTTGGTTCCAGTATTACAATCTGCAATCTACTCTTGGAAAGCACTGTCAACAGTAGTAACGTAATGATACACTACATGCCAGTGTGCATATAACCTGGGATACTACCCATATATGTAACACATTCAAATGGAAGAGAGTGTTGTACAAGAAATATATACTCAGGTGTTCCAGACAGTAGACTCCCACCCCTTGCTAATGTAATGGCAGCACACAGATGCATGTTATGCATATGGAATTAAATACACTTGGGGCGGAGCCTGAATGGCTAACTGAAAGCAGCAGTAGCTCCATATAACTAGTTAAATAAGACAAGAAAAAAATATTCTAAGGTATAAAATCTTATAGATAAAGGACTAATTTACATAATTAGAAACTTTGGTGAAGTTTTACAAATAATTTCCTGTCAAAAAGCTTGGAAATGTATTCACTTGTTAAAATGAGCAACTCAAGGAATTCTCACTAGGATGCTGCCTTAAAGAAGGAACTACAACAGATGGCATCTACCCTGCAGGAGTTGTCTTTGAAGATGGATGATTTTAAAGAGAACCTAGAAAATCCTAAAACAAGCAGTCAAAAACAGGCCGACACCCTCAAGGAAATACTACAACACCAGACAAGGATAACAGGAATAGAGGTTTCTCTAAATGACATAGAAAGCAGACTTAAGGAAGAGGAAACACAGAAAGAACTGCTTCTTAAACAAAACACTTGGTTGGTTAATAAAGTAGATGACTTCGAAAATAGGGAGAGGAGAAATAACATCAGGATTTTCGGTTTACCTGAAAACACAGAAGGAGAGGATATTATTTCCTTTTTATCAAGCTGGATCCCCGACTTTTTAAATTTAAAAGAAGGACTTTCCTTTGGAATTGAAAGGGCACACAGAGCTCTTGGGAAACCTGCCATTAACTCAAACTCTCCTCCTAGGCCAATAATTATCAAATTTCTTTCATACTTGGACAAGGAACTGATTTTAAGATCTGCTTGGAGGAAGGCACCTCTAAAATATAAACAAAGCCTGATAAGATTTGATAACAACTATTCATCTAGAATAATGGAACAAAGGAAAAAAGTGTGGTCAATGATAAAGTTTCTGAAACAAAATAACATCAAGGCACAACTTGCATATCCAGCTAAGATAAGAATACTGTATGCCAACGAGATGAGGACTTTTATTGACATAGAGCAAGCCTCTTCATTTATTAAAACTAATAATGTGATTACTTTACCAGAAGATATGGATTGGATGCCACCTTCTCTCAAGAGAACAAAAGAAACAAATGTCTGGACAAACGTCAAAACGAAGAAGCAAAAGACCGATACTGTTACAGCCAAATCTCTCAAAGCATCTACTATGATATGAACTGGTGTAACATTACTTTAAAGGTCCAATGTTACTGCTTGGAATTTTAAAACAAAGGTAACTAACTACTGGAAACTTTATCTATATTTTTTGAAAATAGATGACACATGAGAGTTTTCACATTACCTCAGGTATGTAAAACAGGGCACTTTTCTTTCACAGAAGGAGGGTTATATAGCTCATAAAATATACTATGTATATTGATTTACAGTATAAATATATGTATTTTCTCTTAATTTTCTCTTTTCTTTCTCTCTCTCTTTTCTCATTATTTATTTGGTACTTATGTATTATCACAACCAGATTTTCGCGGCAATAGCGGTTGCTTGCCAATCAGGAAATATGGTCGTAAAAGTGGTTGAAATGCAAAACAGTGCGTTTTCTTTACCAGAAGAGATCATTTTCCACAATGCTTGTAAAACAAACTACAAAACATACTGTTATTGTTTCTTCGTGTTCTTTACTGGCACCATGTCACTTCTTGCAAAGCTGCCCAGTGAATGTTCCATTTTTGTGTCAGCCAATGCTGTCAAATAATGGTCATACATAGTTTTGGGAATCACAGCTGTCTCACTTCTGTCCTGGATCTGCTACAAGACAGTATATAGCAATTGCTGAAAGTTCCCAATCCACATACTAAAAAGTTTTGCTTTACCAAAATGTTATTTCCTGTGTATGTGTTTTCCTTCTGTGAAGGATTCCTTCATCACGCTGCAAACACTGCATTCATCAGCAAGACAGCATCCATGACAGTTAAAAGTGTGAGCCTGTAATACAGGCAAAACATGAACAGGATTTATTGTATTTTTTCAGCTGCTACAGCTAATCTATAGCTTCTGAAATGCAAAGCGGACTTTGATTCACACCTTACACTGTTTCATGCAGTCGTTACTATTAAGTATGGGAATTTCGCAACCGTGAAAATCTGGTTGAGATAATATGCAAGTACCATTTATTTTAACTGCATCTCGTCTCCCTTTCTAAATTCTTTCATTTACTATACTAATATAGTCTGCATATATTTAATAACTCACTATCTATACATAGATAAAAGTCTAAAATAATCTAGTTTTAAGGTAGACTAATTAGAATAGTGAACTTAATTAATTATTACAATAATTATTAGATTAATGATAGTCTCCATTATGCTTATTGGGATTGGGGACATGTTCGTGATTAACTCTGAAATGTTCCATTCACGTACATCCTTTTAGTATTAACAAATATACAAAAAAAAAAAGGAGGGAAAAATGTACTGCTGGTTAAGAGAAGTGAAGCTTTCTTCACATTCTATTTGCATTGCCATAGCAACAGTAAACAATTGTTGCAGTTTCTAAGGACACTGTGAACCTATGAAGTGCATTTAGCCTCACAGATAACAAATAAGAAAAAGTAATGTTGTTTAGTTATTAGGGCAGCTGTGGTGGTGCCGCTGCCTCACAGCAAGAGGTTCTCCAGTTCGATTCTCGGCTGGGGTGCCTTCTGTGCGGAGTCTGCATGGTCTCCCTGTGGTTGCGTGGGTTTCCTCCGGGTGCTCCGGTTTCCTCCCACAACCCAAAGACATGCTGTAGGTGGACTGGACACTCTAAAATTGGCACTAGGTGTGAGTGCATGCATGTGTGTGCCTTCTACGGAAGGTTGGGCACTGGGCTGGCAACTCGACACTGTAAAACCCAACTGTCAATCTTGAGCGGACAGGTGATCCGCTGCGGCGACCCCTAACCAGGAAAAAGCCGAAAAAAGAAGAAGAAGAATGTTGTTTAGTTATTAAAATAAAAACAACCTAAGCAATGTACAATAAATACATAACAGGACTATTTGCAAATATTTTATGATTTATCCTCGTAGGATTACATATTCCTGGAAACACAACTGAAATGTCCCCAAACTACATGTACACTTAAATGTAGCTGCTTGATTAAAAAGTATTACTCAGTTTAACATGCTGATTCCACAAGCTGTCTGCACTATAAAAGTCACATTTTATATGTTAGTTGAAATTGACAGTCTCTAGAGCACATGAAAAGATACATATTACTTTTTGCAACACGTTATCTTTGCAGTTACCCGACACTCTGTACAAACTCACTTGGCAAATGACAGCTATTCATATAAAATATCAGTTTAAATATTAAATGTGCCCTTGAAATGCTATTGACACTTTGACAAAATATAATCAACTGTAAAATGAATGACTTGAAAGAAGTGAAGTAATCCATAGATTTCAAAGACAGTTCTTGACACTACAGTACAAGTAAAAATGTATATTCACAAGGAAGTATTAAAATGTTTTAGTCTTGCAGTTAAAATAGCTTACTGTCAACATTTTGCGATATCAGAAAGTTTGAAGAGCTAGGAAATTGCTATTAGACAGATGTTAGACTCTGCTTTGTTTAATGAATTGGGACACGTTTGAGGAAAAGTGGACTCAATTAGATGTTATTAGATTAACCATTAATGGGTTATGGGGCATGTTAGCGATTAACTCTGAAATGTTTTGTTTATATACATACTGTCAGTTGAATTATTTCCTATAATATTAACAATATATATAAATGTACTGTTGCTTGTTGAGAAGTGAAGCTTTCTTCACATTCTATCAGCCTCGTGAACTATTTCAGTTTTGTTTGTTGTTTTTTTTTAACAGACTGATTAGGAACCGCTATATTTTCATTGTCATGGCAACAGAAAACAATTGCAGCAGTTTCTATGGACTTTGTAAATCTGTGAAGTGCATTTAGCCTCGCAGATAACAAATAAAGTAATGTTGTTTAGCTATTAAATTGAATTACAATCTAAGGAAGGGTAAATTAGATAACTTAATAGAACAAAAATTGTAAATGCTTTATAAAATTACTCACATTGAACTACACATTCTTGGAAACTCAACTGAAATGTCCCCAAATTACTTGTGAACTTAAATGAAACTGCCTGATTAACAACCTGAATCCATAAGCTATCTGCTCTATATATGCGACATTATATATGTCACTTGCATATGACCATCTCTAGAGCACACGAAAAAATATATTATTTTTGCAACATGCTATATTTGCACTAACCATACATTCTAAACTAACTCAATTGGCAGCTGACAATTTTTTTGAAACATCAGTCTAAATATTAATTGTGCCCTTGAAATATTGTTGTCGTTTTAACAAAACAAAACCTGAATTGAAAAAGGAATTATTTGAAGTGAAGTACTGTACAGATTTCAAAGACCGCTATTGACACTACAATATAAGTAGAAATGTATACATGCAAGGAAACATTGAAATGCTTTACACTTTTAGTTAAAATAGCTTATTGTTAACTTTTTGCTTTATCAGAAAATTTAAAAAGCTAGGAAATATTTCTAATTTGTCTTTATGTTTACTAAAATGATGTTAGTCACTGACTTGTTTAATGGATTGTGAGTCATGTACAAGATGGACTGCTGAATGTTATTTCTGTTTACATACGTTTGCTGAATTTCTTTTATTAGTACAGATTTAAAACAAGGAAATGAAAGGGAAGGGAAATCTCTGTTTTTCGTCAAGTTAGGAGAGGCTTAATAGTATTCTAACTGCCCTGAGAACACACTTAAGATGCTCTAAACACTATTTGATTAATACTTACCTAAGGTAAGTCTTGATTACCATACCGGTACCTATACATTCATTCCAGACCTGATGTGATTACCCACTCTGGAAGCAGGAGGTGCCCTATGCAGGATGGGAATTGTCAAGGTGATCATAGTTCATTAAATCTAGAAATATGTAAAAGCACTGCACACTAGAAATATAGGGCACCTCTACTCAGAATACCACTGATAAGCCATGTCTTTTCATAAGTGTATGAAGTTGGTGAGCTGAAGAGTGGGAAAGTAAAAGAAGACAGTACAGCTACAGTAAATTCATATTTCATTGGTAAGCATCACTGTGTCCTACAGAGTCCTTTTAGTCAAATTATTTTAGTAATAATCTATTTGTTGTTGGCTTATTTAGTGTATGCTCCTTTGTTGCATTTAACTTATCTGAAATGTTGGGGATCTCTTAGGGTAACTAAATATTGGATAACTTCTAAGTCAACATAATAATTGTTTACACTACTAACATTCCATCCTGATATATAAAATACTATAGAATAACAATAGAATAATATAGAATTTCACATCTCTTTTAAGAAAATTCTCCATATAATAATTTAACATATGGAGCTCGATATTGTTGGTTAAAGATATGAGTAATAATCCAATAGATCTATCTTTATCTATTGGATGAGGAATGACTTTCATTCCATGTTTAATGGGAAATTCATATTTACTTGTATTCATAGCCGGCCTTAGGCATAGGCCAACTAGGCGGCTGCCTAGGGTACTGCTCTGGTAGGGGTGTTTTTCCAGTATTTATTTGGTGTAGTTAGACCAGGATGGGGGCACCAGGTAGTGTGGTTGGGGGTGCCGTGGAGCCCTTTTTCCTGGGGTGCCAGTTGACCTAAGGCCACTCCTGCTTGTATTTGATACTTTAGAATTGATGTTTTACAGAAGTTCTTTTTTAAAGCCCAGCCAGAATTTTACCCTACTTGTATTTAAAGAAGAAAGAACATTAAATTACACTCCCAAGTTTGTACACATAAAATAACATTCAGTGTTATCAGAGAATATGGTATAACTACTATAATCATAATAAAAAAAAAGAAGCAAAATGTTTCTTCCAAAAATAACTTGAAACTTGAAATGGATTTAACATTCTTATCATTAAATACTAATGCCTTAAATAATGCAAATAAAAGATCAAACTTACTAAATTATTAAAATCTAAATAAGGCACAAGTAGCATTTCTCCAGGAAATGCATTTTAAGACTAATGATGGCTTTATTTGGAACCCTCAGGACTATACAGTCTTAGCTCAATCCTCCTATAGAACAAAGACAAAAGGATTATCAATTATCTGGAAGAAAAACACAATCACTCCAAAAGTTATTTATAAATATGAAGACAAAGAAGGTCTACTAGCATTTATAATTAAATTTAATAACAGAATATGGACCTTAGCTAATCTATATTGGTTCCCGGGAATTGGATCAGCAACGGTTGAAAAACACCCACATTTTATTTCCAACAATTATAAAGGAAATCTTATACTAGGAGGAGACTTTAATTGTACCTTAGAAGCTTCTGAAACCACCAAGAAATCTTTTTGCATAGCAACTATTTCAAAATCCTTAAAAAGATGGATTGATTCATTTCATTTAATAGACACTTTTAAAGTAAAAGATGATATATTCTTATTTTCCCATAAAGACTATAGGATTTGGAACACAAACCAGGACAGACAAATTATTCATAGTTCAAGATTTACAAACAAAAATCCTCAACTTCTCAATAGTTCCGTGCCCCTTCTCAGATCATGACTCTCTGATAATGAATCTCCACATAGAGTTTAAACCTTTAATCTTCTCAACTGGAATTCCATCATATATCACAAAAAATAAAGAATTCAGATCCTGGATATTGTCAGAACTGCAATTATTTCTTGAAATTAATAATACAACAGAAATCAGTAGAGTCATGGTTTGGGACTCATTAAAAGTGTATTTATTTGGTAAGACCCTTAGCTGGTACAAAAACAAAGTTAGAGAATGGGAATCTGAATCATTAGACTTGCTAACCAGACTGTTGACAGCAAAATCTAAAAAAAAAATCAGAATTGTCCAGAAGTCAAAAAAGAAATAAGAGGAGCTAGCTCCTCTAACACACAAAATTTGTCTAGCCATGGAAAAATTTAAAATAAAATCATTAGCCACCTCCCCCAGATATCTACATAACTTATCTATAATAATTCAAATGCAATCTAAAGCAAATAACATTAGTAGTATATATTATGAAAAGAAAAGGAAAAAAGTATCAGATATAGGAGACATCCTTGAAGCATTTCAGTTCTATTATATGGAACACTTGAAGATTTAGATATCAACCAAATAAACTTAAATACAAACCTTATCAATAGAAAAAAAATCCAGAAAACTTAAAACTAGACCTACAAAAACTTATATCCTACAAAGAAATTGTTGACAAAATAAAAGAAAGTAAATATAGCAAAACTCCAGGGATAGATGGTATAATTACAGAAATTTACAAACTCTTCCCTTCAACAGTAATCTTTCTTTTTCATAAAACGTTTCTAGAAGTCCAGTCAGAAGCAAAAATACCACCCGCATGAAAATATCCTCTCATAACAGCAATTCTAAAAGATAATAAATCAGACATTTGCACCTCATACAGACCTATATCATTACTGAATGATTACAAAATATTCATGTCAATCCTAGCTAACAGAATGAAAATCCCACTTTCAAAGACCATTACTAATGATCAAACTGTATTTTTAAATAACAGGCACACACATGATAATATTAAAAGGATACTTACTCTTATAGATTATGTGAATAAAGAAGATAGAGAAACATTTGCAATTGGATTAGACATAGAAAAAAAACTTCAATTCCCTCAACTGGGAATATCTATTTAAAACTTTAGCATGATTTGAATTTTCTCTTCCCTTCATCTTATTACTAAAAAACATATACATTAATAACTTAGCCTACATTAAATTAGGTCCTTTCCCCTCATAATCTATCCATATAATGAAAGGTACTAAACAAGGATGCCCCTTTCTCCTATTTTATTTGCTTTGGCTATAGAAATACTTGCAGAAATAATATGCAATAATCCAAGAATGAAAGGAGTAGAAGTCTATGACCAGTACATATCTACAATAATGCTTTTTGCTGATGATATTTTATTAACTCTATCAAACTCCAGGGAGTCATTAGGAAAGCTAGAAGAAGTAATGGAGAAATTGTATAAGATTTCAGGTCTACACTAATAGATCAAAATCAAAATTTCTATTTTTAAATAAGAAAAAAAGAACATGTTACAGATAAATCCATAATAGGAAAACAAAAACTTACATTAAATTATTTAGGAATAGTGTTATGCAAAAATATAAACAAAACAATATTAATAAATTATAAAAAACATTGAAACAAAAATATATACAGAAAAGTGGAACAAAATTATATTAACTTTTGAAGACAGATTGTAATTAATAAAAATGGTTTTATTGTCAAAAATACTATATGTAGCATTAGCAATACAGTTAATTCCTGAAAGATGCATTTTAAAGAAATAAACTCATGTTTAGTACAATTTTATGGTATTCCAAAAAGAATAGAGTGGCTCTAACTCATCACATTAGACCCTGGAAAGAAGGAAGGGGGATTGAACTTCCCAGAAATAGAAACATATATAAAAGTATCAGTGCTTAAAACTACAATAGACTGGATAAACCCAAATTATTTTGCCAACTGGAAAGAATTAACAATGGCTATATTAACAAATGAATGTAATTGGTTAAAAACATTTTTAATAGTAGACTAATCAAAAAAGCCCTGGTACATACTATGCATAAGTATACAATATAATATAATATAACAAAAACTAAAACAACACTGATTAATCATTACATCAATTCATTTAGGAAACTTATCAATGTAAACATAGATCTAAAACTTTGGTTTGACCTTTTAACCCCATTTACCATCACTAAGAACTTTCCTCACAAAATATATAGAGAAACAATAACCTCCTGGGAACAAAATGGATTCTTATGCTGGTTTCAATGTGTAAATAAATTAAATGTTTTAGATATACATATGATAGAAACTGCTTACAATATTCCAACACAGGACTGGTTAACCTTACAAAGTATTCTAATATACACTCAAGATTTATGCAGATTAATAACTCCTCATTTAAAGATAATCCATATCTAATCAGTTTTCTGTATGAATTTATATATAATAGTCATGAAAAGAAAAACTCCATTTCAAATCTATATAAAGAGTTAACATATAAAACAATTCCCAAACCATCACACTGGCAGTTCTTAACATAAGGTCAGTCATTGCAGTTAACAAAAGAAATTAAAACTAACATCTTACTATCAGTTAATTACACCTCTAACACACAGTACTAGAAAATATTTAACTGGAAATACTTACATACAGCATTTTTAACACCAGATAGAATTAAAAAGATCAGTACTACTACAAATGGTTTTTGCTGGAGGTGTGAAAAGTCAAATAAAGCAGACTGGATTCATATTGTTTATGAATGTAATAAAATAAAATCATAATGGAATGGAATCAATCATGTTTTACAAGCTTTACTTAATGAATCCTTTACCTGAACTAAAGCATTGATTATATTAAATGTAAATGAAGGTCCCTACCTGAATAAGACAAATATGTATTTGTTATGGACAATACTTGCTATATCTAGGAAATGCATAACCAGAAGGTGGAATTTAAATACACCCTGACCTTGGAAGAATTCTACACTTTACTGAAGACAACTGCATTGATGGAAATAAAAATCAAATAACTACGAACCTATCCCGGGCCATTGGTAAATAATCCTTGGAAGAAAGTTATATCTTTGTTTGACACTCTGCAATAATCAATATTGTATCTCTGATAACTGATCTGTTAATTCTATATTTAAAAACATACAGTGTATATAACTGAAAGTCAGCCTATTGTAAATATGGTATTGTATATAGTTGTTTAAAATATTTAAAAATATTATGTAATTGTTATTTTAATTGAAAATAAAAAAAATTTTAAGGAATTAAATACACTTATTAAAGATGTCATTACCCTGCTATTTTATCAAACTGGGATGTGATCACTGGTTACCAAGGCTGAGCCATGCTTAGCAGGTTTCAGCATTGCTGCAATATAAATGCAAAGCAGATTTGCACACTCGTAAGTGCCTATATGTTTAACCGTACATTAGCAGTGCTTACTGTCATGCAAACCTGCTTAAAGCTGCCTTAACCAGTCTGCATCCAACAGCCCTTGTTCTGCCCAGCAACAAAATAAACCAGCCCTTGCAGGTCTTGAACCCAGGACCCTGTACACTATAGTCACAGCAGTTAACCACTAAGCCATCACAGCTGTGAAGATGGTTATTTTTTCCAATATATCTGTCAGTAGACATACTGAATAGTATTGAACAACTGCTTTAACTTCTACTCTTCTGTAGTACTTGTTAGTGATATTAGTATTGAATCAATTATGTTGTATCTAAATATACACATATCAGATAATTAAGGTGTGATACATCTGGGAACGTATATGCAACAGTCATGTTTACACATAACAAGGATATGGCTTTACATATATATATATATATATATATATATATATATATATGATAGATATATACACACACACACATATACACATATGTAGATGTATGTCTACATGTACATACATATATTTATACACATGGGTATATTGCGTTTTATATATATATTGTCATATATAGATCTATCTGTATTTATATGTGTATATATATATATATATATTTATATGTGTATATATATATATATATATATATATTTATATGTATGTATATATATATATATATATGTGTGTGTGTATGTGTGTATATACTCTATACATGTATATATATATATATATATATATATATATATATATATATATATATATATACACACACACATTATATATATATATATATATATATATATATATATATATATATATATATATATATATAAATATTACACAGGCATATATATATATCTGTGGGTGTATGTGTGTGTGAGTATATATATATATATATATATATATATATATATATATATATATATATATATGTATAACATATATCCATAACATGTAGTGGAGTCATACCTCAGCACCAAAAGTCACAACCCCTTAGTGCAAGGGGATGTCATGTAAGTAGTGCAGGTATAAATGTAGACTTTTGCTACTGTAACAGGGGTTGTCTTAACAGAAATATTGTGTGGGAAGTCGCATCTGATATTGACATGTACACCATCAGTTACTGACAGATATAAAATCATCATAGTACAGTACCACACATATCCCAATAATGATCCTATGGAATACAGCAGAGATATGGACAATAAATGTGTACAGTCTGACACACACTGGTCAGTCCAGAGGTATACACAGAACCCCTTAGTGTAAGATGTGTGGGCCAAGCCTGACAAAGTGGATGTTTACAGCCAAGTAAATGGGGATATCATGAAAATACTGGAATCGATAAGCTCACACAGTTTATGCATTCACACACTCATGTCTGTCCTGACACATAACAACTGGAGAAGCAGAGGTAACAAGCCCACATACTACCCACTAGTTAGTGACATACATCTGTACAGCATTCCACTGCTTTGTCAGAAACACACAACAGTTATGGTGGCTCGGCAACAGTACATCTGACAAATATCTGGACATAACATCACACTGGGTAAATAAACTGAGCTGCTAGGCATGTCACAAAGCACTGTGCAAACTACAGGCAGACTGCCACAACACTGGCCTACATTTCTTATGGGGGAATACTCATGAACCTGCAAATATAGCAGGCTCTACAGGCAGTAACAGCACAGAGTAACAGACACCTGTGCAAAAGTGCATACCCACAACCAATCTAAACACATTCACAGTCACATATAGTAAGCATACTTAATATTACAATATATGGACTGTGCGAACAACGCCATCCTCATATGTGCCACTCACACACTAACCCTACATATAGTCGGCCAATACACAGTGTAGTCCAATGCCTGACTGTGGTATGGGACATGTGCTGGTCTGGTCCTACCAACATGTACACCAACAGGGTACCATACACTGGAGCAGCATGCAACATCACATAGAACAGGACCAAGAATAATGACATCTACCACAGTCTGTACATGGGCCAAGGTACATATTCACAATGCACACTCTGTCGACAATCACCATAAGTATACAGACCTCACTAGTGTACACACTATAACAGAATGTCCAGGTTTTGTCCTCAGATATAAGGCCTAAGGCCTACTATACATAACATGTCTAGAAGTCTGATATCTCACTAGCTTGTTATCAAGTAAGATGTCAGTAAATAATGATGTACTGAACATATGCACCTCTTACTGCATGACATATGTACAAAGGTTGACAGAGCTGTGGCTGGAGGCACAAACACAAGGCCAATATTGACATGTTGCTGTGATAAACCCATACATTTACTGGTGTATCAGGGTTTGTTGTGACATATGTCTACTGAGGGATATGAAGTCAGTAACTCACATGGCTACCACCCTGTACTGACTGCAATCCTCACAGTATGCTACTGCATTTCTAAAGATAGGAAATGTGGGAGTAACACAACACATGTAAGACTCGAAATACTGGTCAGTCTGCAGATAACCCTACAGGTGAGAGTTTTCCCAACCACATAACACTGTCATGACAGGTATTACATCATGTAGAACAGCCATATCCTCACAAACCCTGTTAAACCAACATTACTTCAAATGTAGAAGAGCAATACTTACATTCTGTCCCCATGTCTGGAACATCCCCCTCCTGTTTGTTGGCCTGTCTCCACAGTGTATGTTGCAAGAGGTATATCCAACTACCCTTCTGTGATGCTGTTTGTCAAACACCCATGTGAAGTCCTGCTCACAGTGAAGGAAAAGGGCCAACACCCACATGAAGTGCTTAGTTAAAGGAGTGTGTTTCCATGCAACTGGCTGTAGGAATTATACCACATCTGTTCCACATGCAATCAGCTAATGGAGGACTGCAAATCATACACAGGCCATCAGCTGATCATGAGCATCACTTACACAACTCAAGTTGCTGCCTAAGCATAGCAGGTGTACTTTTCCACATCTAGCAGAGAGGGAGTGAGACAGACAGACAGAGACTAAAGTAAGAAAGGAAGGGAGTAGGAGAGTAAGAGCCAAGCATGTTTGTGTATGATCCATGGGTGGAGAGTGGCATCTGGTCATTATGCCTATATTGTTTACTAATCCATACTGTCACATAGTAATTGCACATGGCTGTACACATTTATGGCTGAGGATTGTTAACTAGAATCTCTACAATGTTTGGAAAATGTTGGCCTTGTAATGTTGACAATGGGACATGTAGCTCCTCAATATAATGATGTGGCAATACCCACACTGCAATGGCCCATGTCATTACACAATCACCCCAATACCCACATAGGACACTGTTAACACACACTTACCAGTACTGAGTTGCAATCCCCTACCTTATGTATTGCTATTACATTGTTATGCAGTTATTGCACACGCCACGGATCTTACATGTTGGAGAGATATCCAAAAGTATCTTTGAAGGTGAGTGACATCAGCAACTGTGATAAAGGAGGGATAAGGGAAGTGTAGTACATGTGACTGTCCACAAAAGCAGGTGTCAAAGAAGACACAACCACATTCTCTCAGGGAATCGCATACATTACCACAGTAAATGGTTTGCTACAGTACAGTATTACGCAGTTATCACATGCACCACAGAGCTTATCAGGCTTGCTAATGTAGGGCAATGGGAGGTGTAGTGTCTATGAATGACCTCAAAATCATTGATCTCTACACACACAAATGCACAGAGTTTCACAATTGCCATGTCTGGAATTAGAATTCCTACATAACTAGTACATCACACCATAGCATTACACAGTTATTGCATGCACCACAGAGCTAAATTTTGTCCAAGGAGGTATTTCAAGATGACAGACATCAGCAGGCTTGCTAAGGTAGGTCAGTGGAAGGTGTAGGGACTGTGAATGGCCTCAAAAGCATTGATCCCTACACACACAGTTTCCATGTCTCGGATAAGACCTCCTACCTAACTAGTACATCACACTATAGCATTACACAGTTATTGCACACACCACAGATCTTATAGGGATGATCCTTGTCCAAAGGGGTATTTCAAGGTGACCAACATCAGCAGGCTAGCTAAACTAGGGCGATGGGGAGTGCAGCATGTGTGAATGGGCCATAAACCATTCCTCTGGAAATACACACACAACACTCAGTCACACACAACTTTACATTTGACAGGACTGTGTATACAACTGCTAGATGAATAAAGGACTTGTACTGTCATGTTACACAGTTATCACAAGCACCACAAACACTACAGTGCTGAGGGCTACCAGAAGCAAATGTCTACAGTGATAGACACTGGCATATAATGTGATATTGGCCAACTGGAGGTGTGGTGGGTGGGACAGGCCTCATGATGGGAAACTCTCTGTCACTGCCTGTTCTCTTTTCCCCACATCTCTGTTTGTGCATGTTTGATCTATTATAGTGTGTTGTCCTTGGATATATGTGTGTATTCCTATCCAATGTGTGTGCAAAGCATGACTGGAGGGCAATGTGGTGTGTGTGCACAGACATCTGTGACCGACAGATATGTATATTCCACTGTTGTTGCCAGACATGGGCTTCATTTCTTTAAGTGTGGGAGCATGCCCAGTATGACCTTCTGTATCGAACGTGTGAATCCACTCCAGGTAGCTTGTACTCCAGTACAGGCATTTGTGTTCTACACTTACAGATAGCAACCTGTTTCTGCAGGATATCTGTAGATAGGTTGACAATATGGAGTCACAATGGGCAAAGGATAGTGGGATACTGTAACTAATTGTCTGTGCTGCTTCTGCTACATGCTTTTGGTGTTAGCAGAGATATTCAGACATATGTACTGCTTTACACCGTGATGTATTATGTCACCAACTACTGCCAGATATACGTATTTGCTTGCAGTAATTTCCTAGGGAATACAAGATGAATGAAGCTGTGTCCAGTATTGTAGTCTGCATCCTACATATTCTTGCATAATCATGCCATTCTGGAGGGGGAGCTGTAGACACTTGCTTATGGGTCTGTGCAAATGGTCAAGCACCTTGGTACTGTGGTGGCTGAGGATCCCATGCTTGTACATCTATTGACAAGACAGAATGGCCATATCCTGCTGTGGCCATACCTCTCAGTTGTACAGATTCATACAGGTTACCCAGAGGCAGGGCTCATATATCTGGTCATTTCCCCTTCACCTTGTGGTTTATGAGCAGGTTTCTAGTCCCCCATTCCCAGGTTTGCAGGCAGAGATAGTATGGGCACACATCAGAGTTTCAGACTTTACACACTCCATGGTGTGCATGCTTCTAACCCCCCCCTGTTATTCTATCCTCTTCCTAACATTATGCAAGTAATATCTGAAAAGTAACCCCAAGCGATATCTGATAAGTATCCCTATAGTTATCACTTCATCCCAGCAGTATTTAGGGGTTGGTCCACAGTTCAAGCAGTAGGACATGGTGGATAAGCTACTGGAATTAGTTGATATGGCCTTGCGTTTGTGTTTAGTGGACTGTGTTAAGTCATTATTTGGGACTCCATGAGATAACATACATTGGCAGTATGGGCGAGACACAAGCCTTTGACAGAGGACTGTAGGGCTTTTGGTAGTGATGTAGGTCAGTGCATTCTGTCACTCCTACAGCCCAGGCTGCAAGCCACTGGGATTCCCCTGGGGTAACAGGGTAGTTGTGCAAGGTGCTAATGGCAATAGTTTCTGTCCTTATTAATCCATTGGTATGGATGCTGGCAGGATGCTGCTTACAGCTAGGGACACACATGTATGTGATATCTCTTCAGCATGTTGCATTCTGTGGGTATTCCTATAGAAAAGTGGGGTTAATATTGTATTCATTCCCAACAGCAGGGGTATGTCCTGTGACGAACCTATGGCTGATGGTGGGGTGAGCTGAGTGCATGTGTGCTATGGAAGCTTCTTGCAGCTGACTCACAGATATATGTGGGGCATTCCCCTTACACTGGCTTGTGCAGGGACATCAGCAGTTTCTCAGTACTTCATACTTTTGACTTTTGTGGTCTGCCAGTGTTTGGTCAGATGACAATTATTCCATACTACACAGAACTAATGTGCTGCTAACCTGTATGTACAATTCCAAAGGTGTGTCCATTTCACAGTAATATTTTATACACTCTCAGTCTAGGGTACTTCTGCCTGAGTATTGTTTGTATGTCTGTGCTCATATTCATGCCATGTCCATCTTTCAGATGGTGACAGATATTACATCTGAACAATTACTATGGATTACTGCTGGATTGGGTCTTGCTGGGATGCATTGTGTTTGGCACTGCAGTTGTTAGAACTTAGCCCGGTCATCAACAGTACTGGCTATATGCCACCAGGACACAACCCTCCATGCCTACATGCTAACCACTTTCACACAATATACAAAACACACAACCTAACACACAGAGCCCTGCATATTGTACATGTGCAACAATCTTTCCTGGTAATTTGGCCAGCTCAGGTAATCTGTGCTCCACTGTTATTATACCCACATGTACATGTTACTACAATTCTACATAGGATTGTGGGGAGGGCCACACCTGACAACTGTAAACATTTACTATGACTGTACTGGTATTTCAAGTACTCTGTTGGCTTCCATTTCATTCTGTATTCTGACCCATCATGCAAACTAGAGGCATATCAGTGTAGTACAGATATTAGGTTTTATTGACCTACATTTCAGTTTCAGATGTCATACCCTTCAGAACTAACATCCAACTGCTTGGCCTGTTGTAGTCTATCTGTGTAGGTCTGGAGGGGGGCTGTCCTCCATTGCCATCAATCGGAGGTCTTAGTACAGCCTTTCTTTGTGGTCATCTACACTTGTCCTGTTGGCTGAGATGGTTGTTGGGTATGTGAGCCTCACTGGCATGCATGTGTGTGTCCTATGGACACACATTTGACCCACCACATGTCCTGCAGTGGGATTTGTCACCTTGTTTAGTACTGTCTCCTATGTTTACACCAGTATTTGTTATGGATTTCATGCTGCCCATATAGGTGTCTACTATCTGCTGCCATCCTATTCAGCCACCAGGTTCCCTTGCATGCTCACATCCATACCATAGATACAAGTAGCAGAACATACTACTCCATTCAGCAATTGATAGTGAGAGTGACTTAACTTGTGGCTGCGTCGGTATTGAGGATGGTGCTGGAGGACTGACTATGTTGGATGTACATAGTACACTCCCTATACATGGTTAAGCACAGGTAGTGTCATGTTTGGCATCCCTTTTACTGTATGCATGAGTCAGAGAGAGGTGTCATTCCCTGGGTTCCTACCATATTAGTTAATATGACATGTGTT
Source organism: Protopterus annectens (assembly GCF_019279795.1). Taxonomy (NCBI): domain Eukaryota; kingdom Metazoa; phylum Chordata; order Ceratodontiformes; family Protopteridae; genus Protopterus; species Protopterus annectens. Next base: position 413,982,989 of record NC_056744.1, on the reverse strand, counting down.
GCCTCTTTGCCAAAGCCTGGGCATACTGGGTACGCCTCCTTCTGCCTACAGGGGCAGGCTCAGGTTGTTCCTCCTCCGAGTCACTCTGTGCCTGTGCTGGCCTTGGCAATGGTGGGGGCCTGTGTGGCCCTGCCCAGTGTTGTTCCTGCTGCAGCTGTTTCCGTAGGATCACATTGTGTAGCATGGCACATACAATGACAATTTGGGTTGGGTACATGTAGCTGCAGAGTACTGCAAGGCTCCACCAGATATGTCCAGGTACTGGAACCGTGACTTGAGCATCCCAAACACATGCTATATTATGATTCTGGTTTGTGCATGTGCCTCATTATGGAGATCTTGTTCGGGTGTGTGTGCATTTCTGATAGGTGTCATCACAGCCACGACTCCAGTGTGTAACCAGCATCCCATCCCCCACTAGGTGGCCATATGGGATGTCCCCACTGGCAAAACTCTGGTACAGTTGCATCATATTCCACGTGTGGGAGTCGTGATAGCTTCCAGGGATGCCAGCACATACATTCATTATAATGCCCTGGGCATCGCACACAACCTGGCAGTTGGAGGGGAAGCCCTTGCGGTTTATGTAGACCCTACCCAGCTTGCCGGGTGGTGCTTTGATGTGCATGTGCATGCAGTCTATAGCACCTACTACCTCAGGGTATTCTGCTATTTGGTGGAAGAGATGCAAATTGCTGGTCAATGCCTCGTGGGTGTTGTGGCAATATATGTGCTCACTGGCATGTGCTGGCATGGCATCCAGGAACTGGTGGAGTACCCTGGACGCTGATGCCCGTGAGATCTCCATGATACCCCAGTTGGCCTTCGGAAGGTATCTTTGGCTAAAGTCTACACATACCTTGGTATCCACTGGGATGGTTTCCCCTCTGTTAGTTCTGTGTGAGGCATGGCTGGCACAGCTCAAGAATTTGCTGTAGGAGGTCCCTGTCCAGCCTATAGTGCTCCACTATCTCCAACTCATCTCCTCATTGTGGGTTGGTCTGCATTCTCATCCTCACCACCCTCAGCCTCTTCTACATATTGATTTATGAGAGCAAAAGCAGCCCCTATCATTTTGTTGTTTCTGTTAGGTAAAATTTCCCCGTTTGTGTACACTGGTGGTGTAGAGTTTGTGGGAAAACCAAAGGGAAAAGGTGTTTGCATAGTTTATAGCAGTGTACTGGGCTGGGCTGCTGCCTGTGTAATTGGCTGAGTCTGATACATTTCACCTGCCAGCTATGGTAGTTCTCCTTGATTACAGTCCTACTGCTGTTTTCCCTTCCCATTGCCTTCCTGTTTAAGCTACGAGGTGTGTCATGCAAACCCAGTGCACAGATGTGAATGGAGCTGCTTTTTCCTGTTTTTTTTTTTTGTTTGTTTAAAACCCAGTGCGTGGCACGCACACCCATTTAAGCAATGTAAATACTGCTAGGCAGCTTCAGACACACCCCCTTCCTTAGCTGTGCTTAGCTAAGGGCAAACATGGGCCACAGAGTTCAAATAAGCTTACAGCATGCATGACACACCCCCTTATGAAGTCATCCAGCTCTTAAGCTTACACCATAGTATTACTGCACCTACATGGTTGGGTGCAAGCTAGCACTGAGGGGAAATCTGTGATTCAGTATCATTGCCCTTATTTGCATAGGACTGACTGCTAATGCATGGTTACAAAACCAACACTCAGCCTTCCCCCTTAGCAACCACTATTCCATGGTCTTGTTGTGTTATGCATGCCGTTGACTATTATTGCAAAATTATGATTTTGGTTTAAAAGCTTATTTCCTGCTTTTTTATTAATGCTTTTTTATTAATACTTTTTGGGCCGATACTGTTTGCACACCACTGCCCACCACTGCCCTATGCTTAAATGGCTGAAACTGGCCAAAAAAAAGTTATTTTTTATAAATTTTGATGTTAATTTTCATGCCTATGGCCATATATTTGGCCTTTGGCATGCCTAACCCTTCTAATACATGTGTTTGTTTAAGCTGCCATGTTAACCTTTCTTCCTCCTCCTTGCACTGGTTCACTAGTTACCTATCCAACCGAAATCAAGCAGTAAAATGGGAAAAAAGCTACCTCCTCATTCCTTAGTACCCCCACAGGTGTTCCACAAGGTTCCATTCTAGGTCCCGTTATCTTCAACATATTTATAAATGACTTCCACAAATCAATCCCATTCTCAAACATCATCCAATATGCAGACGATTCAACTATCATTTGCTCATCCACCTCTATCACCACACTTCAAAAACTAACTCAAGATGCTTTCTCTACAACAGAGCAATGGATGTTAAAAAATCACCTAGCTCTCAACGCCTCCAAGACCAAGCTTATGATATTTACTCCTTCTAAAATTACTTCTCTCAATATGAATACATTTTCAATCAGTAGCCAAAATAACTCACCCCTAGAAATGGTTTCAGAGACCAAGCTACTTGGGGTACTAATTGACAACAACTTAAATTTACCTCTCACCTACAAAAAAATATCAAAAAAACCCATCAAAAACTTGGCATGCTTTATAGACAAAATACCTACCTTACCTCTGCTACTAAAATAACTCTCGCTACTTCCTTCCTTATCCCCTCCCTTCTCTATGGCGCCCCACTCCTAACTAATCTTCAGTCCTCTCTCAAAAAACAACTTTCCTCTTGCTACAACAAAATTGCAAAATTCGCCACCAGCCACAAGTCTTCCACCCACCACTGTTTTTCCCTCCAGAAACTAAAATGGCTAGAACTTCCCAATCAATTAACTTACACTCAACTAACTCTAGCCCATAAGCTTATTCTCAACCCCTCCCTCTGTCCTTCCCTCTCTACTGCCTTTAAAATGCACCTACCCAATAGAGTATTAAGATCAAACAATCAAAACCTACTCAAAGTCCATAAACCTACACATCCCCCAGGCAAAAACCTTCTATCCTTCAACCTAGCTCGCCTCTGGAACTCCCTTCCTCCACTCATCCGCACCACCTCTAATCACTCTGCTTTCAAAAAATCTCTTTATACACATCTAGCATCACAGTGGGAATGCTCCTGCTCCCACCCTACATAACCTACTCTACTCCTTCTCACATCCCTCCCTGCTCTGCTCACATCTTTAATATACCCTGAAAATTCAATAGAATTTATTAAACAAGTCCTTATGCTTCTTCCTCCCCCACTATATTATGTCATTGTACCTCCTCTTCCTTTTTAGTAACTATGTTTTCCTAACTATTCTGTATAAATGGATATTTTTGCTGTGCTAAATAGTTAATATGTTTTTCTGCACAATGTATTTAACTGTATACTTGCTGTACTGTTTGATATTGTCTTCTTTTTTACTACCTGTTGTACCTATTGTGTAACTTTGAATGTATCTTGGAGCTTTTCTCCCCAGGACTCCATTGAAAACGGGTTCATTTGGCCCAATGGACTATCCTGGTAAACCAACTGCAATAAATAAATAAAATAAATAAATCCATTTAGTAGTTTACAAAAATGTATTCGGCTACCGGATAAATACATTTCTGGAGTCTACATTATTCCTGCACGGATGCCTGCCTGCTTCCTGGATTACTAATTTACCTCATTTGCATGTTTTTTACCAGCAACTGAGGTAATTAGCATACAGGGGTTGTGTCTGTGCAGGAGCGCTCATGCATGTCCCAGAAGCTTACTCCTGGATCACATGGTAGCCATATTGCCTGCAGCAGCTCTTGCACTACTCCTGCATGCCATGCAGAGCTTGCTGAATCCTGGGGTTTATTTGATAGGTTTAGAATATGTTATTCATAATGGTTGTTTCTTTTCTTGTTAAGCTCTTTTTGTATTTCATGATAGGTATAATATAACTGGATTTACTCTGATGACAACTTGACAATTACAGTTTTGATAAAAAATTAATCACAGAATTTGGGGAAGCATTACACATCGATTTAAACTTTTAATTACTTTCTCAAATAAGTTAGAGTTTTGTTAATCAAATTTATCAAGGATTTGATAGTTTAAATTTCATTATTCTTTAGTGGATCTACGTTGAACGTTTCTATAATATATTAGATACGTTTTCCATTCTTCCTGCTGACTGTAAATGTTAAAGGACACGAATAGACTGATTAGTACAAGGATACTATTAAAATACAAGATAAAAGTTATGATGTCTGTAAAGAGCTTTCACAACAAGCACTAAAAGTTATAATTCTAATGGTTACAGACAATGGGTGGTAGCTGAATCACTGCTGTTATAGACAGGGTGGTAATTTGCGTGGTTGATGCTACGCGGATTGGGAGTTCATAACTCCAGGCAGGGTGCAGGTTTAATTTTTAAGAATCTGTTTATTCTATGCTATAATAAGTATATTATGACATCCACTTCATTTATTACAATTGTACCCTCAATATTAAAAAATTTCAAAGAATTTCATACCCACAAAAGTGTAATTCTTTCAAAAGATATGATTAAATTAACAAACACACTGGAGGGAATAGAACAGGAAAACATGTAAAGCTTGAAATAATGATCATATTCTCAGCAATGGTACATACATAAAATGGCAACATTGAAAGGGAGTTCAATAAAGATTAATGGTTTAAATAACCCTTGCAAAAGAGGAAGTTTATTTAGACCTGCATAGAGCTAACATTTTTTCTCCAAGAAACATCTTTTGAAAGAGATTATAACTAAATTAAATACAAAACAATTACACAGCCTTAGTCAGTTCATATCACACTAAGAAAAAAGAGGGGTAGCCATTATATGGACCAAAATGTTACCTATTCCCCAGATAATTAAGACATATAAAAGATGACAAAGGAATGTTTTGTTTAGTCATAGTTCAAATTAATAGAAAGATCTTCCACTTTCATTAATATATATTGGATTCCAGGTATAGGTATCACGGGTCCCTGTTAGAATGTCAAATGGTCATAGCATCGACATTCATAACAGTACACCCAGAAGATCAAAAAGGCACAATGCCAAAGTGCCACAACAACTCGAAAAGCTTTTGTACTGGGGTAAACCCCCCCTTGTGCCCCCTACATAACTTGCTACTTGCATATACACACGCAAACACACCAACTCCAAGATCATGCTACATCTAGGAATGGCAAAACCCCAAACACAGCTGAAGTACGATCTCTTGCAATCACTCACCTGCACACTTTGATCTTTTTTTTTTTTCTCAGTCTTCTAGGCTCACTGTTTTGAACATCGATGTTATGATGTTTGACTTTCTAACAGGGACCCAAACTAGTAAGTACTTGAGATTGGGCTATCTGAATGCCCTAATAAGTATTACATCATGCAATATGTAGGATAAGGTTGAACATCCACATAACTTGTTCTGAAAAATAAAACCAAACAAGTAGACCAAATGGCTCACATAGTGTTTTGTATAAATATCGGGTATCCAAGTAAAAATTTTAACTCACTTTACAAGCATACAAATTTGAAGTTTAATAGACATACCTTAAATGTAAAAAATGGTTAAGCACTTTCTTCCCTAAAAATCATTAGGAGGTCATTAGAACCATATTCTATACATTTGAACCAGTTTAAATAGCTTGCTAAACAAATCATATGATATAAAATATCCAGTGGTAGTCAAACAAATTAATTCAACGTGCATCAATACCATCTAAGTGGTGTAAAAAACTATATATCAAAAAATATGTGAAAAATGCCATAAAGGGATAGTTTTGTTAAACTAATGTGTGAATAAATATATAAATAACAATGATTGTTTAAAATTGTCGAAATATATTTAAAAACATTTAAAATGTTTAAAATATTTAAAAATTCAACAAACTTTCAACTTAAGCATGCAAGCCATTCATTTCTCAGCCCGACACTTGCTCAAAACTCATAGCAAGCACTTATAAACCCTAGCACTACAGAAGGACAAGGCTCTCTATTCATCCTTACCAGCCATTCAATAAAACAGTTTACTGTACCTATCCAGGCATGTCCAAAGGGAAGTTTCAGGTGTACTCTCCAGTCCAACTGGTGAATATGGGCATTTTGAGGCAATGTTAGAACTGCCTCATGTACAGACAACCCTCTCCTCCTGCCACCAAACACTAATACATGCAAGAGATGCAATTATACAGCCAAACTGGAGGCTAAGCTCTTTCAACCCAAGACTGGATCACAGTCAAGAGGAGAAGGGAAATACTGGCATCACACCACCAGTCACACATAGACCCAATAAACCAGCACCGGCAAAAAGCACACGTAAATACACAAAAACATACTCTGAGGCTCTAAAAAAAATCTGCAAAAGCAACAGAGCCCTCCAAAGCAGACATCCAAGCAACCTCCACCCCTCAACACAAACCATGAAACCCATACTTCACAAAACCAATGTGCTATGGAATCACAGCTCTCAAGGCAAAATAACATACCCAACATACTAGTAATAGGTGACTCTATAGTCAGGCACACTGACATCCCACTCACTAGGCTGAATAAGGAGAAGTTTACGGTTAGCTGCCTGTCGGGTGCCAGGATCCACCACATAACACAATCACTCAGGTCACTCCAGAACAAGTACAAATAAGACTCTGTCATTGTCCATGTTGGTGTGAATGACCTGAGCCATACCTCCCTGGACTACATGAAAAGAGACATGGAAGAGCTCTCTAATCACATAGCCCAGGCCAGTATGATCCTGACCCTGAGTAGCATCCTGCCCTCACCAAGAATGATCCCACAGTATAAAGAAGAAATTATCAATTTCAATAACTGGCTAAGTTTATGGTGTCATTCAAAGGGGATCTAGTGTCTTTCTGCCTGGGATGACATGCTCGACAAGCCATGCTGCTTTGCTAGAGATGGCTTGCACCCATCACCCTTAGGCTTTCGAATACTGGCCAAGGCTCTTGCCACCCCCATAGTGCCTTTTTTAGGCAAGGCTCAAAAGACAAACCCACCACCATAAATAGCACAAGTAACAAAAATCGGAGGGTAATACTACTCAATGCCAGAAGTCTAAACCTCAAAATGCACGCACTCGAGGCACTCTTCAGTATGGAGAAAATTGATATATGTGCAGTAACAGAAACCTGGTTTAAGGCTCCAGAGAGCACCCCAGTACTACCAGGCTACAACTCATACCATATATTTTGACCACAGAACCCAGACTGAAATACAAAAGGCAGGGGAGTATCCATATTCATCAAGAATACCCACACCTCCAGGTTAGTGGCACAGCTCAATGCTTCAGAGATTATCCACGTGCAACTAACAATGGGCAAAACTGCAATTCAAATTGTAGCTTGCTACAGATCACCCACCATGTCCCAGGACCTCCATTCAGCATTTCTGGAAATACTGGGTAACATAAAGGTCCTACCAAATACCTTAATATTGGGTGATTACTACCCAAACATTAACTGGGAGAACTACTCAAGTACCAACTCCCTTGCCCAACATTTCCTAGAATTTATAAACTCAAACACCCTGGAACAACTGGTCAACACTCCCACCAGAGGTGACAACATATTGGACCTGGTCATCACCAACATGGGCGACCGGTGTTCCACACCGGAGGTCAACCCCTTGCTGGTTAGATCTGACCATAAACAAATCACTTTGGATATCCACATTTTGCTCCTACTCCCAGACAAGGAAACCACCATGAAAAACTTTTCAAAAGCAAACTTCACGTTACTTAAGATGGAGGTGGAAAGATTCAAAGCCCCCATGCTAAAGGATAATGCTGTCCAAGCTGCAAAATCCTTTACTAATGCATTCTACAGGCACCTGCAAGAATGCATGGATAGTGCTATCCCAGGCAAAACCAAGAATCACTCCTCCAAGAAAAGAAAACCAGTCTGGTGGACCCCTGCCATAAACAAGCTATACAATAGAAGGAGGAAACTAGTACAGAAAAGAGTAAAATCCCAAGAAGGGAAGACATCCCTGATCAGTATCATCAAGAAACTACGATCCCTCATAAAATCATCCAAGGCGAGCTTTGAAAGAAAACTTGCCAAGGACTCCAAAGATAACCACAAGGCATTCTTTAGCTATGTTAAGAATCTAAGTGGCAATGCTCAGATCTGCTTGGAGTTAGTGCAGAATAGTACAAAATACACTGAACCGACCGATATTGCCAACATCCTGGCAGACAGATTCAGTGTAAACTTCACCCCCTCTCACCCCCTAAAGGGCCTATAACCATACAAGAAGAATGTAGAGCCCCTGAAATCACAGACACGGATTAAAATAGCCCTCTCCAAAGCCAAAAGCACAGCATCAATGGGACCAGATGGTGTCCCAGGCTGCATCCTACATGAGCTCAAAGATGAACTAACCCCTCACCTAAACACACTGTTCAAACTCAGTCTCTTCACAGGCTACATAACCATAAAGTGGTGCACAGCAACAGTTATTCCGCTCCACAAAGGTGGAGCCACAACAGACCCAGAGAACTATCATCCTATAAGCCTAACTAGCTTGGTCTGCAAGGCTATGGAGTGCATCATCATGGAACTCATTAACAGAGACATTGGGAACCTCCAAACACTGGACCCTACCCAGTTCGGCTTTGTTAAGGGCAGATCATGCCTCCTATACCTGGTGGACTTTTTTGAGACAGTTACCAAGGATATAGACGAGGGAAAGGTGGTACACACAGCCTACCTAGACCTCGCAAACACCTATGACACCATTCCCCATTCTGGTATTATAAACAAGCTCACCAGCCTGAACATAAACCCCTATGTCACAAGATGTGCTGCCAATTGGCTCACGGACAGAACCCACATGGTGAGAGCTGTGGGAGCTAGGTCTGACTCAAACCGGTTACAAGTGGCATTCCCCAGGGCTCAGTCTTAGGACCGCTCCTGTTTAGCATATACTTCTCAGAGGTACAGACAAGCACAGGAGGACTATGGCTGACCAAGTTCATAGATGACTGCAAACTAGGGGCTATAATTGAATCACCGGCTGACAAAGACATCCTCCAAAAGGCTCTCACTGAGAAGGATACCTGGTGTCAAAATCATGGCCTCAAGCTAAATGCCAAAAAGTGCATAGTCATCCCCTTTGGAAACAAAGTACCCACAAACTATCACATAGGTGGTAGCCCCCTAAATACAGAAGATGTAATAAGGGATCTGGGGACCCAAGTAGATAGTAATCTCTTCTTTGATAATCACATTGCCAAAGTGGTTAGAAAATCCTTCTATGTGGCCCACCTAATTAAAAAAGGGTTTGCATCCAGATCAAAAGAGGTCATTGTGCTCCTCTACTCATCAGACCCATCATAGAGTACAACGTCCCATTTGGGATGTACCTTACAAGACACCTGCAACAGCTGGAAAGACCACAGCAGTACCTCACCAAGAGGATCACTGGCTTCAAACAGATGTCCTATGCAGCTCGAGTGAAGAAACTCCAGCTGTACTTTGTTGCATAGTGCCTGCTCAGAGGTGATCTCTGCCTGACATACAATGCCATGTCCAACCCAGAATTGATGGACATGCTCCACCTAAAGAAAAACTTATCCCCTCGAGCCACACGCTTTAAGGATCTAAACCTCACCACAACAATAAGCAGGACATGCTGGAGGGATAGATTCCTGTCCCAGAGACTTCCCATGCTTTGGGAACAAGATTCCAATCTACATTAAGCAGAGCTCCTTGCTAACCATCTTCAAGAGAAACCTTGATGAGTGGATGGAAACAGAAAGTTTACCCCAGGGATCACTTCAGTGGCTCTGCTGGACAGAGGCACAGGGAACTAAGCCAACACATTCTGGCTAGGCTTATAAATGTCGTCGGGCAGATAGCCTAGTACCTACCTATGAACCTAAGTCATCATAACCTGACACCTCTAGATTTGAGCATGGGGGGGGCAATGGAAGCATTTCCATTTAAGTCCTGATTATTACATGCATTCAATCTGAGCTGCCAGATCAATTCTCTGTGCTTGATACTGGTTTCCCAAGAACCACTCTATTCATTTTGTGGGGCCACTTCCAATATGTCAAACTTAAAATTTCCAGTTAGTACCCACGTCTGTGTATTTACATAAGACATTAGAGTTTTGCTTTAAAATAGCATAAAAATGCTTATAAATTCTTTCCCCAAAATGTTGTTCAGTTTTACCAATGTAATAATTACAACATCATTCACACAATGCTACATAAGCCACTCCTTTGGAAGCACAATTGCCATGTGCTAAGGGAATGTTGCAAGGAAAGCCATCTAAGTGTACACATTATTTTTCTGGAATGTGTGAACATTGCCCTCAACTACCACATTTTCTAGTGCCCTTAATACGGGTATCTGTGGGGCAGATTTTTTGATGATCTCATAAATGTTTAACACTCTTATATGTTAATGCATGTAATTATCAGGGCTTAAATGAATACACTTCCATTGTCCCTACACTAAAATCTAGAGTTGCCGATTATGATGACTTTTTAAATATATTTAGACAGTTTTTAAACAATCATGGTTATTTATATATTCATTTACATATTCTTTTAACAAAAGCAACCCCTTGATGGTATTTTCCACACATATTGTTTTACACAGTATAGATAGTACTGACACACATTGAATTAATTTGTGTTTGACTACTACAGGATACTTTATGCCACGTTATTTGTTTAAAAAGCTATTTAAACTGGTTCAAATATATAGAATATGATTCTGATGAGGTTCTATGGCTTTTTAGGGACAAAAGAGCTTAACCATTTTTTACTTTTAGTTTATGTCTATTAAACTTCAAATTTGTATGTCTGGAAACCGAGTGTGAATTTTCATTTGGATATCCATTATTTATACAAGATGCTGTGATAGCCTTTTGGTTATCTTGTTTGGTTTACTTATCTGCGGCTGCATGGGCACACACTACAAGTGCTTGGTGTTTCGTGTTCTGAAAAATGTTTTAAGACTATACTGTAATAATGCAGATACTGACATATGAAGGTATAAGTTAAAATTCAGACAAGAATGTTAATATCCTATGTACAAAGTCTGAACTTGGTATGCATCTTTTAAATAAAAAAAAAAACTGCAACATGGGTACAGCATTGTGTGAAATTAAACTGCAAACACCAAAGGTATCAAAGTATTACTATATAGTGTTGTTGAGTCGTTGAGTGTAAAAAAGTCATAATTCCAAATAAAAGCTTATTTTGGTTCTTTTTAAATATGCCATGAAAACATTTTTTTATTAAAATTCAAGAGGTAGCAACTCTTGTGCCTGTACATTTAGAAACATAATGTAAGAATTTTTTACTATACAATTATCCCAATAGTATTCACTGGAAACGCCAAGAGACAATGTGAAAATATTTTGGAGTTACAGAGCCATTAACATACAGTGAGCAAAAATAGCCAAACAGTCAATATCCTGGAGACATTTTCTAGAAAATATTAAATAGTATTGTAGTTAAATTAAATGAATGAAAACAGTGTGTAAAGGCAGGAATCAAAACTGTAAAAGTAGGATGTGTGTGAATGCAGATAAACTGACATGATTTTAGCAAGGGGGAAAAAAAACATGGCACTCAACAAAATCCTGATCACCACTTACAGTTGTGTTGACTGTACAAGTTGTATAAAGCAGTGCAAGCCATTCACCACTACATATGCTACATTTACAGCTATCCTTAAGGCAGTCTCCTTTCCAGAACTCTAGAGCATGCAAAGAGTATGACCTTTCTGCAATGGAATGTACACTCCTCTTCCAATTTCTAGAAATAGGACCCATTACCCCAATTTTGCAATCCAGAAGGTACCCAAAGAATCACAGCAGGCAAGTTTATGAGAATAATGCCTGATAAATGTTTACTGTAGGCCATGCATGTTAAAAAATGCATAAAGAATCCCACTGCATCATGAATTGTAAAGGTCCCTACAGGGCACAACATAACATAAATTGGTCTTCAGCCATGGCAATAGAGAAAGTACCATCCATCTCCCAGCATCCATCAAAGGAATAGGTACAAATCTGACAACTTCCAGAACACTCAGGATTAGCACAGGGGGTGAGAACCCTATAAATGTCCTTCCTCTACAAACAGGTTGGTTTCAAACCTATTCCATACAATATAAATATGCAATAGTCAAAACTGCCATACAATGCTGCTTCATCAATGCATTTTTAAAGGGGCTATGGCACCAACATTGTAAATTCCACAAAGAAATACAAAACTAAAGGCAGCAAGCAAAACACATGACTTGAAAACCAATGTAGGTAAATGAGGCTGGCATTTAACTAGCCATTCACTGCACTGAGGTAGGTAGCCAATACAACAGAATAAAGCTTCTAAGATATTTAAGAGCAAAATTATTGATTATATGTAGAATAAGCACTTTACATGTTCGGTTTGCAATGCCTCCAGGCTACATCAAATCCGTTTTACTGATAGCTTGTGTAAAAGGTGTGTGTGAGGGTGGATGATGTGTAGTACATGCATGCAGAAGGACATAAAATAAGGAATAATAATCCACTTTCATACAATCACTGCCTGTTTTTGACAGAGGAAATATTGCAAGTCAACAGGGAATAAGAAGTAGCTAAAGATGTACATATATACTGGGTTTCAGTGTTTGGGGTATTTGCGAAAACCCACTGCTTCTCTTGCAATGTATACTTTCATATCTCACATCTTCAATAAAATATCCACCAGTAATTACTTGTCTGGCAGCAACATTACACTAGATTAAAGCTCCTATATCCTATAGTTTTACATCATTTCCTTTGAAAAATTAATTTCCTTCTGGATAAAAATTATTGAATCTGCATCAGTTTTCATTGAGAACATAGTTCTAGTCCAGCTATGCACAAAACGGAGAGGAGATAAAACCTGCTAGGTTCCCCTTCTATTTTAACCTACTGCAGATACATTACCTATTCACCTTTTTGCTACTGATGTGAAGGATATTCTATGCCAGACCCATGCTCACAAGTGCTCCGCCAACATACCTGCCACCTTAGCATTATCTCGTCTAAAGAAATACAGTCTTTCTATACCACATCTTGCAAATAAAGTATTGCAATTCATAAGAAGGGGCGGGGGTCTGATGTGTTTAAGGGGGTGGTGCTTATTTCTCCTTCAGATTTCTATTTACTATGTAACACAATGCCCTCAGTGGTCTTTTCAAAAACTCAATCCCCAAATGTATAAATTTGGTACAACTTGGTGAGCCCAAGGTTCTCAATGTAACAACAACCATTACTTGGCAACCAGACAATTTCAGTTTTAGAAGTTAACATTTAGAGATCAGAAACTATTTTCACTATATGAAAGTAGAATTAGTCTTTGCAAGAAACAGCCACGTAATATGTGTTGTTTATGTTTCAAACATGCATCAGTCTGCTAATTTAGACTACTACGGCAAATGCTAATACAATTTATTCTTTCTCTTCACACACCGGAAAGAAATTTTAGCAGAGCAAGCAGGGGCATTAGGAAATACAGCCCTCATCACACTCTAATAAGTTTAAGGAAACAATGTGCTGCTTGAAGAATAAACTGCTGTAATGTCAAAACTGCAGCGCATTTCACAAACCAAACGTCTGTAGCTCTGGCCAAGCTCCACGGAGCCAAGTCTGGGGAAGTGCTGCTGAACCAGCTGCTGGTACTACTTGTCCGGGACTGTGGTGCTTTAAATGCTTTAGCCTAACTGGTACCTATGGACTACTGAATAAGGCGTGACTGCCATTTACATTTACCTTTCGAAGTTTTGCTCCTGTGTCTTTGCATTACTTGACCATCTGCCAAAAATCATTAAATCCACTGCAGCTCTTCATTCTTCCGGAGCGTGACACCCTCGATTTGCTAAGACAGCGCCAAGCTACTAAGGACCAAAAAGTTGCATTTCAAAACTTTTACAAAGTATCTTATGTCCCAGTGGGGGCGGGGCGTTATCCCAGGGGCGGGGCTAGAAGCTGAATCTTGTGAATTGTCTGGAGAAAAAGGCCCCAACACGATAATATTAAGAAAGTAAGGGAAAAGTAATACACAAAGTCAGGAAAAAGGATTTTATAAAGTCGGGTGGAAAAGCTGGAATGAATCCTTAATAGTAGGGTTACCACATGCCCCTCTTTGGGCAGCTGTACCCCGTGGGGGAAAAACCCTAAAATGTGACAAATGTCTGAGATTTTAGGACAAAAAATATCTCGTAAGTTTTTTTAATCTGTGCATAAAACAGTTATTTTGTATCTGAAACACCTAAATGTAATACGAAATAGCGTAAGTAAGTGGAACGCTAGCACAATAAGTTTTTATTTTGGCAAAAAAAGTGAAGCTCGATCGTTTGCGCTGGCTGTGGATATGTTGTGTCGTGCAACATCTCACGTTTCTATAAAAAAATGCCCAGCTTTGGACATTTGAAAAAGGTAGCAACCCCCGTCGACTGTGTTATGTTGTGTAGGACCTTCGTGACGAACTCGAACTTACTTGTGTTCATTTGGAAATGTACAGCTTTCTTCTGCCTGCTGAGGGGGTGACAACAGAGGAACGAATGATATTGCGTAACCAGACGCAGTGTAAGTTCTGTACAGCATGACGTTTACTCACAACGTACATAGTGATCCTCAAATGTGGGGTACATGGCTGGGGTTGTTGGGAGGGAAACGGAATGCAACCAGCAACAACCCCCAAAATAACGTGTCCGTACAAAAAAAGTCCTGAATGTGTATTTACTGTTACGGTGTGAGTTGACTCTCACCTCAACACCCATGCACACACGTTTAGTTTTGGCTGTACTTGACAACCCCCTTATTAAGGGGGAGCCACATACCTCTCAACTGTCAAGATTTTCGCAGATTACCCAGATTTTTGCCTTATAGTTTTTGGTGAGTTCCTCATAAAATTTGTGGTTTTCTGGCAAATCACTGGAATGATCTGATGACTGGTGCCCAAAGTGGGACATTTTTTGTAGAAATGTGAGGTTTTGTAGGACAAAACATACCCCCGGCCAGTGCAAAGGACAGAACTTTACTTTTTTTTGCCAAAAAAGCTTATTTTCCAACATGTGAGTTCCTTATTCTATTCATATAATATTTAGGTTCATAGGTTTTTAGATACAAAATAGCTGTTTTATGCAAGAAAACTTAAGAAATGTAGTTTGTCTTAAAATCTCAGGACAGTTGCCATTTCTAATTTTTTTCCGCAGGACACAACTGCCCAAAGGGGGACTGTCCCTCGCAAAGAGGGACAGGTGGTAACCTTAGATTGAAGTCACCAAATAGATACATTTGAGTTTCAGACTTCAAATCCTTCAGAAAATGTATGTTAAGGTAAACCCTGTTATTCTAGCAGATTTCTAAGTTAATAAGAGCAATATTTAAAATATATCCCTATTTTTGGGCCTTTGTCTCCCCATTTTATCAGGCTTTGTTCAGATTTCTTGCACTAAGAGGTTGAGAGGTATGGGGTGGGGGGGGGGGGGTGATGACTGTGGAGATAAGTTAAGACACCGGGAAAACAATATGTGGCAAGAAGGTGAAGATTAATGAAATTATTAAAGCAGTAAATCTAGTTGTATCTTACAAGTGGCAGTTCAAGTGCAAGTACTGGCTGTAAAAGAATACAACACAGAAGCATCCAAAGGCTTTGGCACATTGTCATCACACAGTAACAAGCATTTGCCAGTGCTACTGGAGGCTTGAACTAAAGCAATAGTGATTTGGCAGGATTCACGAAGGCTTACACGGAGTTTAAGAGTAGTGTAAGCCTCCCGATCCAGGAACAGCCCAAACCTCCGTGTAAGAGACAGCTAGCACGTCTCTTACACGGACTGGGCGTGGAAATGCTCAATACCTCATTTGCAGCTCAAAGATATGCAAATGAGGTATTTGAGCGATCCAAGAAGCCTAAAGCAGTCCATGTAATGGACGTGTTAGCTGCAGAAATGTACTCAGCTGACAACTGAGTACATTTCTGCAAAATTGACAACGGAGCTATGTCAGCTCCAAATAAAGGGTGCATATGTTTCATTTAGCATGCCAATGGCCAAATATGTGGCCATTGGCATTAAAAAGTGTTGCAAAAGTATTTTAAATAACTTTTTTTTTCCGTGGGATTTCCATGTGTAACTGCAGCGCACACCCGCGCAAACGGGGTGCGCTGCCTAAAACTGAAAACCGAAGCTTATAAGCCCACGATTGTGGGTTTAATGTATTACATGGAATGACAGTGCAGGGACTAGCAGACCAAAAACAATATGGCCTCCGTGTAGTGGTTGCCAAGGGGGGGAAGCTCCGTGTAAGAAATGTAACTAAGCATTACTAGGCAATCCTATGTAAATGAGGGTTACAATACTGAATCACACTGCCACATAGGTAATGAGCACTTTCTGAGTAGTGTAAGAGTTATAGAAGGGGGAGGAACAGAGTAAGAGGTAGGTGACATCACGGGGGTGAATGATAGAAATAAATGTATCAGATTGGAGGGCAATGTAATGTGACAGATGACAGACAGACATCAGGGAGAGAGGTGTGTCCCAACAGAACACTAAGAAAGTCAAGAAATAGAGGGTGCACACTATCACTACACTCAAACTTTCTTGAGATACATGCATGCGCACGTGTGCGCGCGTGTAAGGCAGGTTCAACATGTGGGAGCGTGTTGCAAACCGTTTACAACGGTTTGCTGGCGTCTGCGTGTGTGAGGCTGTGTGCGCGCGTTTTACCATGAATCAGCCAAGTTCACACCGTGTAAGGATGTGTGCGCGCGTTTAAGTAACTGTGAGCATGCTTAAGCTGGTGTGCACATTGCTCCCCTTGAGGAAACAGAAAGGAAAAAAGAAACAACCAGATTATAGGGAAGCTGCCAGGGGATACTGCTGCAGTTAATTGGTGGAAACGATTGGAAGCAGGCAATTACACAGGCAGACTAGAAGCCCAACCCAGTACTTAAAACACTGCAAAGAGCAGTGCAGGCTGTTCCTCACAAGAGATACTGCAAGAAAGGAGTAAGCTATCAGAATTAAAAACTGAAAAAAGCTGAACTCAGAGCATAAATGCTAGGGGCTGCCATAGCTGTTATAATCAGGCATAGGCAAATTGCTGAGGGTGGTGACAATGCAGATGCTGACAGACAACCCAGAGTGAGGAGAAGGAGGAGAGTATACAGGCCCAGGGTCACCTACCATGGGTTCCATGAGCTGGAGATAGTAGAGCGCTACAGAGTGGACAGAGACCTTCTGCAGCAAATTGTTGAGCTGTGCAGGCCACGTCTCATACACAGAACCAACAGAGGGGAACCCATCCCAGTGGAAACCAAGGTATGTGTTGGCCTAAGAATACTAGCAACAGGTACCTTCCAGAGACCAACTGGTGATATGATGGGGATATCACAGGCATCAGCCTCCAGGGTACTGCACCAGCTCCTGGATGCCATGTCAGCACATGTCGATGATCATGTATATTTCCCCAATGCCCGTGAGGTATTGGCCAGCAATATGCATCTCTTCCAGCAAATAGCAGGATACCCTGAGGTACTGGGTGCAATAGACTGCATGCACATACGCATCAAAGCACCAGCCGTTGAGCGGGGTAGAGCCTATATTAACCGCAAGGGATTCCCCTCCATCAACTGCCAGGTTGTGTGTGATGCCCAGGGCTTAATAATGAATGTGTGTGCTGACTGCCTTGGGAGCTACCACGATTCCCACATCTGGCATCTGACGCAGCTGTACCAATCATTTGCCAGTGGGGACTTCCCACACGGACACCTAGTGGGGGATGCAGGTTATGCACTTGAGCCGTGGCTGATGACACCCATCAGAAATGCACACACACCTGAACAGGAACGCCATAATGAGGTACACGCACAAACACGTAATGTCATAGAGCGTGTGTTTGGGCTGCTCAAGTCATGGTTCCGGTGTCTGGACACATCTGGTGGGGCCTTGCAGTACACACCAACTACATGTACCCAAATGATCATGATATGTGCTATGCTACATAATATGATCCTGCAGAAACAGCTGCAGCAGGACCAGCATAGGGCTGGGCCAAACATACCCCCACCATTGCCAAGGCCACCACAGGCAGAGGGTGACTTGGAGGAGGAACAACCTGACCTTGCCCCAGTAGGCAGAAGGAGGCATGCCCAGTATGCCCTGGCCTTGGCAAAGAGGCAAGGCATAGCACATACACTGGCTCAGTAGGAACACTGGGACTGATATCCCCTCCGACTCACTCATATAGTAACAGGGATGCCTAACATGACACAACCTGCTTCTAAACATGTACAGGGAGTGTAGTATGTGCATCCAACAGAGGCATCAATGCCATGTGTTAAGTAATGTAACACCATGTACCATATACCACCTGAGGACCCTGACTAACATCCACCCTCACCAATCATAAACCACAAAAACACAAACCCACCTTCATAGATACCACAAGGGATAGGAACCTATATGTAATGCTACCCAATGCCAGAAGTATAAACAGCAAGATGCGTGCAGTGTAAACGCACACAGTATAGAGAATGTAGATATCAGTGCTGTAATAGAAAACTGGGTCAAAGCCCACATCAGCACCCTAACACTACCAGGTCACACCTCATACAGTGATGTACATGTGCAAAAACATGGAACAAGCTACAAAACGAGGGTGACTAGCAATAAATGTCATGGATAACCACACCCCATGTTGGTACCACAACAAGAAGCAACATGGATTAGCCATGGTCAAATACCAATGGCTAAAACTGCCTACTACTATATAGCTTGCTGCAGACCACTGTCCTAATAGCAGGAACCGCACCAGGCCTATGTTCATAGGTTCATAGGTTCATACTAGGCTATCTGCCCTAGGGCATTTATAAGCCTAGCCCAGAGTTTTGTGGCTTCCGCCACCCCTTTAGTTTGAAGGATAATATGCCCATTATTTTGCTGTGCCTCTGTCAAGCAGTGACACTGAGGTTATCCCTGGGGTATACCTGCGATCTCCCATCCATTAGTCAAGATTTCCCTTGAACAAAGCCAGCGAGGTGCTCTGCCCCACATGTACCGGGATGTTGTTCCACAGCATAGGGAGTCTCTGGGTGATGAATCTGTCCCTCCAGCACGTCCTATTAATAGCCGTGTTGAGGTTTAAGTCTCTTGCCCTTGTAGTTCTGATGGATTTAGAGGTTTTGAGGTGAAGCATGTTCATTAATTCCAGGTTGGACATGGCCTTGTATGTCAGGCACAGGTCACCTCTGAGCAGACGGTAAGCGACTGAATAGAGCTGGAGTTCCTTCAGTCGGGCAGCATAAGACATATTTTTGAGACCCTTTATCCTTCTGGTGAGGAATTTTTGGGGCCTTTCCAATTGTTGCAGGTGTCGGGTCAGATATATTCCGAATGGGGCATTGTACTCAATCATTGGTCTGATGAGTGATGAGTACAGGGGAACAATGACCCCCCCTTGATCTAGATGTGAATCCCTGCATGATCAGGTGGGCAATGTAGAATGTCTTCCTAACTACTTTGGCAACGTGAGTGTCAAACGAAAGGTTACTGTCAACCTGGGTGCCCAGATCCCTGATAACCTCTTCTGTGCTTAGAGGATTGCCACCTATATGGTAACTAGGGGTAACCTTGTTTTTCCCGAAGGGTATGACTATGCATTGTTTAGTGTTTAACTTTAGGCCATGGCTCTGGCACCAGTTATCCATTTCTATGAGACCCTTCTGAAGGATGTCTGCGTCAGATGGGTTTTCAACTATGGTTCCCAGTTTGCAGTCATCTGCAAACTTTGTCAGCCATAATCCTCCTTTGTCTGCTTGTACTTCTGAAAGGTAGATGCCGAACAAAAGTGGGCCCAGGACTGAGCCCTGTGGAACACCACTTGTGACAGGCTTGGAGTGTGACAGGGCGCCAGCAACTCTGACCCTGTGGGTTCTGTCACTTAGCCAGTTTTCAACCCATCTTGTGACGTATGGGTTTACATTTAAGCTGATGAGTTTTTCAATGATACCCAAGTGGGGTATTGTGTCGAAAGCCTTTGCCAGGTCAAGGTAGGCTGTGTGGACTGCCTTGCCCTCATCAATGGCCTTGGTGACTGTTTCAAAAAAGTTAACCAAGTTTAAAAAGCATGATCTGCCCTTGACAAAGCCAAACTGGGTTGGATCCAAAGTCTGCAAGTCCCCTATGTCTTCATTTATGAGTTCCATTATGATCCTCTCCATAGCTTTGCAGACAAGGCTTGTCAAGCTGATGGGACGGTAGTTTCCGGGGTCGGTGGAGGCACCTCCTTTGTGAAGTGGGACCACCGTTGCCGTACGCCACTCCTTGGGTACGTATCCTGAGGTGAGGCTAAGATTAAACAGCTGCCCTAACTGCGGGTTTAATTATTCATTGAGTTCGTGGAGCACACAACCGGGGACACCATCTGGTCCCATGGATGCTGTGTTTTTCGCCTTGGATAGAGCAGTTCTGACCTGAGCATTTGAGATGTTTGCGGGGCTACAATCCTCTGGTATAGATATCTCTCCTTTTGGGGAGGGAATCTGCACTGAACCTGTCAGCCAGTATGTTGGCAATGTCTGTAGGTTCAGTGATTTTTACATCATTTTGAACTAATTCTGAGCATATCTGGGAGTTTCCTCCCAGGTTTCTAACATAGCTAAAAAAGGCCTTATGATTGTCTTTTGAGTCCTTAGCGATTTTTCTCTCAAAATTTGCCTTGGATGATTTTATGAGAGATCTCAGTTTTGTACTTATAATGAGCAGGGGTGTCTTCCCTTCTACGGATTTTGCTCTATCTTGTAGTAGCTCCTTCCTTTTGTTGTAGAGCTTGTTTATGGCTGGGGTCCACCAGACTGGACGCTTGCCTTTGGTACAAAGAGTCTTTGTTTTGTTTGGGATTGCCTGATCCATGCAGTCCTGGAGGTGCTGGTAGAAGGCATTTGTAAGTGATTCAGCGGCTTGGGTAATGGTTTCCGCTGGCTTGGGGGCCTTGAAAGAGACCACACCAGGCTTTAGAAGTGGGAAGTCAGCTTTTGAGAAGTTCTTCATTGTGGTCTTTTTTATCTGGGGTGGGGGTGGGATGTGGACTTCCAGTGAGATTAGTTTATGATCTGATCTCACCAATGATGGGTATACTACTGGTGTTGAACATTGTGACCCCATGTTCGTGATGATGAGATCTAGTATGTTGTCTCCTCTTGTGGGGATGGTGACTAGTTGTTCCATGGCATTTGAGCTTATGAACTCTAGGAACCTTTGGGCTAGAGTGTTGGGGCTTGAGTAGTGATCACAGTCTATATTTGGATAGTTGAAATCACCCAGTATGATGGTGTTTGGAGATACATTTATCCCCTCCAGTGTTTTCAGGAAAGCTGTGTGAGGTTCCTGAGTTTGAGAGGGTGGCCTGTAACATGCTACAAACTGCAGAGCAGTCTTGCCTACGGTTAATTGCACCTGGATGGTCTCTGATGCATCGTGCGTTGCCACCAACCTTGAGGTGAGGGTGTCCTTGATGAATATGGACACCCACCCTCCTTTCTTGGTGTTGTCCGGATTTTGGGGCCGGAACGCATGATATGAGGTAACACCTGATAGTGCCAGTGTGCTGTCAGGAGCCTTGAACCAGGTTTCAGTCACTGCACAGACATCAATGTTCTCCATACTGAGAAGGGCTTAGAGTGCGTGCATCTTGAGGTTGAGACTTCTGGCATTGAGCAGCATTACCCTTAGTTTTTTTCCTTTTTTGTGTTCTAGGGTGGTAGGTTTAGAATCTGAGCCTTGCCTAAAAAAGGCACAATGGGGGTGGCAAGAGCCTTAGCCAAAATCCGGAAGCCCAGGGGTGACAGGTGCAAGCCGTCCCTTGCGAATCAGCGTGGCTTGTCCAGCATGTCATCCCAGGCAGACAGACATTGGATTCCCTTTGACTGACACCATAGTTTAAGCCAATTATTACAGCTGATCATCTTGTCTCTGTATTGTGGCATCATTCTTGGTGAAGGTAGGATACTGCTCAAGGTCAGGGTCATACCTGCCTGGGCTACATAATCAGAGAGCTCCTCTATGTCTCTTTTCATGTAGTCCAGGGAGGTACGTCTCAGGTCGTTCACACCAGCATGGACAATGACTGAGTCATACTTGTACTTGCAGTTGAGTGACCTGAGTGCTTGCATTATGTGGTGGATTCCAGTGCCCGATAGGCAGCTTACTGTGACCTTCCCCTTACTCAATCTGGTGAGCGGGACGTCAGTGTGTCTGACTATGGAGTCACCTATGACAGGTGTGTCTGGCATTGTGTTTGGCCTTAAGGGCTGTGACTGTTTGGCACACTGACTCTGTGGTCTATGTGTTGCATGTGCTGTGCCCTGTGGAGGCAGTTGTTTGGGTGTCTGCTTTGGTGGCCTCTGCTGTTTTGGTAGATTTCTGATCAGAGCCTCTGAGTATGTCTTTGTGTGTTTATGTGTATGATTTGAAGTTGTGATAGTGCTATGTAAGACTGGGTTTGTGGTGTGTGTGGTTACCTTCTCCTCCTCTCTGGTCTTGCCAGTCCTATGTTGAGAGAGCTCAGCCTCCAGTTTGGCTATATAGTTGCATCTCTTGCATGTATTTGTGTTTTGTGGGAGAAGGAGAGGGTTGTCTGTGTACATGAGGCAATTGTAACATTGCCTCAATATTCCCAGGTTCACCAGCTGAGCAGGAGAGGACACTAGCAACTGATCCCTCGACATGCTAGAAGGAATAGACAAAAATGTTGGAATACAGGAAGATATCAAGCCCCCCAAACCACATTATATTGCTTGACTGACAATACCTACAAATACACATAGTTTCATAGTTTCATAGTTTACTACTAGGCTATCTGCCCTAGTGCATTTATAAGCCTAGCCATAGTGATGTCGCTATTGCCACCCCTTATAGTGGTAATAAGTGTACAGAATAGATTCCGAATATTGTGCCTCTGACTTAGTAGTGACACATTATGAGCCCTTACTTAATCAAATAACTTGACTGTGCCTCTGTCTAGTAGTGACACAGGGAGGACCCCTGGGGTAAACCTACAATCTCACATCCACTTGTCCAGATTTCTCTTGAAGAGAGTCAGTGAGGGACTCTGTCTAACATGAACTTGGATTCTTTGCTAGAGTGTGAGAAGCCTCTGAGTTATGACTCTGTCCCTCCAGCATGTCCTATACATGTATGTGCTGAGGTTCAAATCTTTAGCTCTCATGGTTCTGGTGGATTTGGATTGCCTGCAGTGGAGCATATCCACTAAATCCTGACTGGACATGGTCTTGTATGTCAGGCATAGGTCACCTGTAAGTAGGCGGTATGCTACTGAATAAAGCTGGATTTCCTTTAGTCTGGAAGCATATGACATGTGTTGTAGACCCTTGATCCTCTTGGTAAGGTACTTTTGGGGTCTCTCCAGCTGTTGCAAGTGCTGGGTGAGGTACATACCAAATGGGGCTTTGTATTCAATCATGGGCCTGATAAGGGAGAAGTATAGGGCTACAATGACCTCCTTTGATCTGGATGGAAAACCCTTCATGATAAGGTGGGCAAGATAGAAAGTCTTTCTAACCACTTTGGCAACATGGGTGTCAAACGAGAGGTCACTATCTACATGGGTCCCCAGGTGTCTGATTTGTTTTCTGTACTCAGTGGGTTGCTGTCTCTGTATTGATGTGTGGGTACTTTGTTCCTCCCAAAGGGGATGACTACACATCAGTTGCATTCAGTTTCAGGCCATGATTCCGGCACCAGCTATCTGTCTTTGTGAGGGCATTCTGTAGGATGTGTGTGCCGGCTGATGTATTCACTATGGTGCCTAGGTTGCAGTCATCTGCAAACTTTGTCAGCCACAACCCTCCTATGTTTGCTTTCACATCTGAAAAGTAAATGCCAAATAAGAGGGGTCCCAGGACAGATCCTTGTGGGACACCACTTGTGACTGGCCTTGAATCTGACAAGGCACCTGCAATGTCGACTTTATGGGTTCTGTTTCTTAGCCTTTTTGCAACCTATCCTGTGACATATGGTTTTATATTTCAGCTGTTGAGCTTGTCTATGATGCCTGAGTGGGGTATTGTGTCAAAGACCTTAGCCAAGTGCAGGTAGGCTGTGTGGACCGCTTAGCCCTCATCAATGGCCCTACTGACAGTTTCAAAATAGTCAACTAGGTGCAAAAGGCAGGATCTGCCCTGTACAAAGCTGAACTGGGTGGGATCAAGGGTATGTAGGTCACCAATGTCTCTGTTTAAGAGCTCCATAATGACTCTTTCCATAGCTTTGCAGACAAGGCTGGTTAAGCTTGTGTGGTGGTAGTTCCCAGGGTCTGTGGAGGCATCTCCTTTGTGGAGTGGGACCACTGTTGCTGTACGCCAGTGTTCAGGTACATATCCTGTAGCAAGGCTACGGTTAAATAGCATTTGTATATACGGGTTTAGCTCCTTCTGGAGTTCACATAGCATGCAACTGGGGATACCATCAGGTCCCATTGATGCTGTGTTCTTGTCTTTGCTGAGTGCGGCTCTCACATGGACATCTGAGATGACAGTGAGGTTACATTCAGCTGTGATAACTATCTTCTTTTGGGGGTGAGGGAGGGGGAAAATTGCACTGAACCTGTCTGCCAGAATGTTGCCAATATCTGTCAGGTCACTGAAATATATGTTGTTGTGTACCAACTCTGAGCATATCTGAGGGTTCCCACCCTGGTTTCTGACATAACTGAAGAAGGCATTGTGGTTATCTTAATTGTCTTTGGTGATTTTTGTCTCAAAGTTGACCTTGGATGTCCTTATGAGAGAATGTAGCTTTTTACTAGTGCTGATCACAGCTGCCTTCCCTTTAGGAGATTTAGCTCTGTCTTGCATTGGTATCCTTCAGTTGTTATACAGTTTGTTTATGGCTGGGGACCACCAGACAGGCCACTTTCCCTTGGTGGAGAAGGTCTTGGTTTTATTTGTGATTGCATGGTCCATGCTTTCTTGGAGATGTCCGTAGAAAGCGTCTGTGAAGGAGTCACCATTGTGTGTTGTGGTTTCCACTGGCCCAGTGGGCTTAAAGGATACCATCTCAGTCTGAAGAAGTGTGAAGTCAGCTTTTGAGATGTTTGTCACTATACTCTTTGTATTATACTAGCACCGACACATTTGTAGACAATTTCCCAGAATCCATCAAACAAAATGGACATGCAAAATGTAACACTTCCACAAGAGGGGTAAGCATACTGGATGTGATAATCAGAAATATGTGTACTGGATGTCAAGATGAGAAGTGTATCCCTCACTGGTAAGACCAGACCATAGAGTAATCACACTGTAGTTACACATCCTGACCCCAGTCCCTGGCCAGAATACCACAGTGAAACATGTGTATAAAGCATAGCTTGCACCCCTACAAACCAATGTGGAATCCATGAAAGGCCCTGTGCAAGTCCAGAATATGGGACACACTGCAGAACATGTCATACAGGCATACCATGAACACAGCCAAGAGTGCTTGGGGTCTGCAATCACAAATAACAACAAGACACAATGCCATACACCCAGGCATCTGGCATGCTGGACTCCAGCAATTACTAAACCATTGAAGAGAATGAGGAAGCTACCACATGATAGATCAAACATAAAATGTGAAGTAATCAGTGATCACTAGTATGGCAATAAAATGTGTCCACACATACAATCCACTAAGGCCAGGCAAAACAAGTAGAATCTGTGAATCCAGTGGCAATGTGACACCTGTCCCAAGTACACACACAACAACAACTCACCCCAATAAATACAAATATATGTGATAGACACAATCAGGTAGCCAAACTGGAGCCTGAGCACCCCCAAATCAGTACTGTCAAAACTAGTCAGGAGGACAAGGTAACCACATACACCACAAACCCAGTCCCACATAGACCTACAACGACTGTAAACCAAACACATAAACACAAAAACATTCCCAGAGGCCCTAATTACAAACACACAACACCAACACAAGCCTCCAAAGCAGACACCCAATAAAACAACCTCCAGACATAGCACATGTAACACATAGTACACAAAGCTGGTGTGCCAAACAGTCACAGGACAGAAGGAGAAACAACATGCCTGATACAGTTGTAATAGGTGACTCCATAGTGAGACATGCTGCTGTTCCAGGGATGGCTTGCACCTGTTACCCATGAGCGTCTGGATATTGCCTAAGGCTTTTGCAACCTACAGAGATCCTTTCGTAGGCAAGGCTGAAAAGACTAACCCACCACCATAGAAAACAAAACTGGAAAGAAACAGAAGGGTAATGCTGATCAATGCCAGATGTGTAAACCTCAATATGCATGCTCCTGAGGCCCTCCCCAGTATGGAGAACATTGATGTCTGTCCAGTGATAGAAACCTGCTGCAAGCCTCGTGACAGCACACCAGCACTACCAGGTAATACCACATATCATGTGTTATGGCCACAGAACCTGGAACAAAACATAAAAGGAGGGTGAGTATCCATATTCAGCACAGACACCTATACGTCCAGTTAACTGACAATACTTATGTCATTGCAGTCCACCCATGTGCAACTAACCATAGGCAAGACTGCTGTACACTCTGTAGCATGCTACAGACCACACTCTCACACACAGGAACCCCACCCCACTGTCCTGAAGACAGTGGACAGTATGAATGTACCACCAAATACAAAACAAGGTACACACAAATTACCACATAGGTGGTAAACCATTATGTGTGGAAGGAGTAATCAGGGACCTAGTGACACAAGTGGACAGTAACCTGTTATGTGACAGTCACATCGCCAATTTGGCTAGGAAGACTGTCTATATTGGACACTGTATCATGAAAAGATTCACATCTACATCAACAAAGGTCATTGTGCCCCTATACTGTTCCCTTATCAGACCATATTGTAGTACAATGCCTCATTTGGGATGTACATTACCTGGCACCTGCAGCAGTTAGAAAGACCTCAAAGGTACCTCACCAAGAGTCAGAAAGGGTCTCAAATATATCTCATATGCTGCCTGGCTGTAGACACCACAGCTGAATGCAGTCACATACTGCCTACACAGAGGCATTGCATGTCTGTTGTACAAGTCCATGTCCAACACAGAAGTAATGGACATGCTCCACCCCAGAAAACTCAAAGCCATTGGAGCTGTGTGAGTCAGAGATGTCAACCTCAACACATAATCAAATAGGATGTGCTGGAGGGACAGATACCTAACCCTGAGTCTCTCCACACCCTGGAACAGAATACCACTACATGTTAGGCAGAGCCCCTCACTGACACTCTTCAACAGGAAGTTTGCAAAATGGATGGATAATTGTAGATGTACACTGGGGGTCTTTACTGTGTCATGTCCAGACAGAGGCACAGCTAAGTAAATCATAAATGGTCATAATATTCACATAGCAAGGGGTGGCAAAAGCCACACACACTGTGGCTAAGCTTACAAATGCCCTAGGGTGGATAGCCTAGTATGAACCTATGAACCTATTATGATACAAATTGTACAGGACACTAAGGATAACCCCAAGGCTGTTGCAACTGATGGTAGGGAGTGTGTTGTGAATTCCCAGATATGCTCTGGATCACACAAATATTACAAACAACATACCAAACACACACACGTATTGCCAACATACATCCTGACACGTGCAGTGCAACCCCCTCCCCCCCCCCATAATGCAAAATATCTTTCCCAGCAGACTGCTGCCTCCCTGACATTATGTCAGCCTTACCACAGGATATGTGCCCAAAGAGGAGTGTACAACAACAGTGGTCGTTCTCAAGAAAGGTGTCGCCTGAATGGATACTAAAATCAACCACCACAGAATCCTGAGAAGCTTGGTCTGCACAGCTATGAAAAGGATCAGCATGTACTGCAGACATACAGATATTGGGGATCTATTGACACCTGACCCTACCCAGTGTGGGTTTATTAAGTGCAGACCCTGCCCCTAAACATGTGTGACTCAGTTGAAACAGTAATTGAGGTCACTGATGAGGGCAATGTGGTCCACACAGTGTAGCTGGACCTTGCAAAGCCTTCCATACAATACCCTACGTGTTCAATATAGATATGCTCACCAGCTTATATATACACCTCTATGTCACTAGAGGGGTTGCAAACCAGACCAACGACAGAACTGACATGGTCAGACATGCTGCAGCCATGTCAGACTACAAACCACATATAACAGGTATCCCACAAAGCTTGATCCTGGGACCTTCCCCATCTGGTATATATGCCTCATAGGTACAGGCCAACATGTAAGGACTGTGCCTGAACATATTTGCAGAGGACTACAAACCGCCCAACATATCTGATACTCCAGCTGACACAAGCATCCCACAAAAGGGCCACATAGAAACAGACAACTGGTGCCATAGCCATGTCAGCATGTTAAATGGAGAAAACTGTATAGTCAACCTCTGTGGATATACAGTAAGTGACCACCAATTACCACATAGGTGTTAACCCATTACATACTTAACATGTAATGACAGACCTGGGTACACAAGGTGATAGATATCCTGCATTGGACAAATATGTGGCTGTAGTGTTAACAGAAACAATCCATATACCAACCTAATCATGAAGGTTATGACATCTAGATAAGGGGAGGTCATTGTGGTTCTGCAGTCATCCTTCATCAGCATTACAATTGACTACAACAGCCCCTGTGGGGTGTACCTCAGCAGACACCTCCATCAACTGTAAAGTCCACAACAGTACCCCGCCAGGAGTATCAAAGAGCTTGAACAGATGTAATGTGTTGCCTGATTAAACAGAGTGCAACTCCACACACTGCCATGCTGGCCACCCAGACGTAAGCTGTGCCTGATGTAGAAAGCCATGTCCAAGCTGGAAGCAATGAACATGCTGCACCTTGTACAATCTGAATGGCAGTGAGCTAAGCACATGAGGGACCTGAACCCCAGCACTGACATGCATAGGACAAGCTGTACTGCATTATCCATAACACAGAAGCCACCCCCACGCATGAGTAAACTACCAGTACAGGTTATCCACAGAGTCACTCGTTGATTCTCCTCAACAGGAATCTTAATGAGTGGATGGGAGATGGTAGGTTTACCCTGAGTATCACTGTTATGTCACGGGTAGACAGAGGCACATTATACTAAACACAACATATGTCATGGCAAACTACACTTACAATGTGTCGAAGGACAAACACACTCTCTGACTAGCATTAGAAATGGCCTAGGGCACATCGGTAGTGTTTGCCAATGTACGCCTATGTTGTGGAATACACTACTGATGTTGGACGAGGCTATTGTAAGTAGTTAATATCTGAACATAATGCAACATGGTCAGATAGGTTCATAGGTTCATAGGTTTATACTAGGCTATCTGCCCTAAGGCATTTATAAGCCTAGCCCAGAGTTTTGTGGCTTACGCCACCCCTTATATGGAAACAATACTGTGCCCATTAGTTTGTTGTGCCTCTGTCCAGCAGTGACACAGAAACGATACCAGGGGTAAACCTATGATCTCCCATCCACAGGTCAAGATTCCTCTTGAACAGAGCCAGTGAGGTGCTCTGCCTCACATGGACTGGGATTCTATTCCACAGCATAGGGAGTCTCTGAGTGATAAATCTATCCCTCCAGCATGTCCTACTTATATCCCTGCTAAGGTTTAAGTCACTTGCCCTAGTGGTTCTGGTGGATTTGGAGTTTTTGAGGTGGAGCATGTCCATTAATTCCTGGTTGGACATGGCCTTGTATGTCAGGCACATGTCACCTCTGAGCAGACGGTATGCGACTGAATAGAGCTGGAGTTTCTTCAATCTGGCAGCATATGACAGAAGTTGGAGTCCCTTTATCCTTTTGGTGAGGGACTTTAGGGGTCTCTCCAATTGCTGCAGATGTCGGGTGAGATACATCCCGAATGGGGCATTGTACTCGATCATTGGACTGATAAGTGAAGAGTACAGGGGAACAATGACCTCACTAGATCTGGATGTGAATCCCTTCATGATCAGGTGGGCAATGTAGAAGGTCTTTCTAACCACTTTAGCAATGTGAGTGTCAAAAGAAAGGCCACTGTCAACCTGGGTCCCCAGGTCCCTGATAACCTCTTCTGTGCCTAGAGGATTGCCACCTATATGGTAGCTTGGGGTTACCTTGCTTTTCCTGAAGGGTATGACTATACATGTTTTGGCATTTAACTTCAGGCCATGGCTCTGGCACCAGCTATCAGTTTCCGTGAGTCCCTTCTGAAGGATATCCGTATCTGATGCACTTTCCACTATGGTGCACAGTTTGCAGTCATCTGCAAACTTTGTCAGCCAAAGTCCTCCCATGTTGGCCTGTACTTCTGAGAAGTAGATGCCGGACAATAGGGGGCCAAGGACCGAGCCCTGTGGGACACCACTTGTGACCGGCTTGGAGTCTGACATAGCGCCAGCAACTCTAACCCTGTGGGTCCTGTCCTTAAGCCAGTTTGCAACCCATCTTGTGACATATGGGTTTACATTTAAGTTGGTAGGTTTTTCTACAATACCCGAGTGGGGTATTGTGTCGAAAGCCTTTGCAAGGTCAAGGTAGGCTGTATGGACTGCCTTTCCCTTATCAATGGCCCTAGTGACTGTTTTGAAGAAGTCGACCAAGTTCAAAAGGCATGATCTGCCCTTGACAAAGCCAAACTGGGACGGGTCCAATGTCTGCATGTCCCCTATATCTTTGTTTATGAGCTCCATTATGATCCTCTGCATAGCTTTGCAGACTAGACTTGTTAAGCTTATGGGGCGGTAATTACCAGGGTCCGTAGAGGCACCACCTTTGTGCAGATGTGCACAACTGGACCCTAACCAGGCTGTTGTGCTCACTATGGAAATGTAAAGCAGTGATAGGACTAAAGCCCAGGATACTGTCCACCACAGTGAAAGTACTGAACCACTACACTATACAGTACTACAGTGTTAGGTCAGTATGAACAGATGTTGACAATTGTATGCAAAGTATCCCATGCAAAACCTGCAGGCACAGTATAATCCCTGTTGTGTTCACACAAAAAGCATTTGGACAGTAACTACACAACATGACACAGAACACACAACCATAAACAGGAGATATTTGTTGAAGTTCACACTCATCTACAAATGTGATGGGCTGCAGAGTTCAACATATGGAAAGCTCACACTGGGCATGCTCACACACTTGATAAATGAGACATCTTTCACACAACATGCCATGGGAAGGCTGAACTGGGCATGCTCACACACTTAGTCCAAATATCAGTTTAGCATTTTGCCACATATATCTGGTATATGTACGTGTTATTCCAGTAACCAACAACATTATAGCAATCTGACCAGTGCTCATACTTAAATGACTACAGAGACATACATAATATAGTGGATGTCCCCCATATGCAAACATCGTCCACAGATACAAAAGTTGTTCATACAAACAGGTAATGTTATGGCAATAAAGACCTGCAAACACTGCTATCAGCACCAAATAATGTGCATCTGACAGTTAAACATATGGGTGTAGAGGTCAACACTAGGCTGTTTGCCCTAGGGAATGACAGCTTATCCAGAGTGTGTGTGTGTGGGTGATTGTGGTTGGTCTGTGTGCAAGTCTGTGTGAGGGTAATGTTCCTCTTAGCAACTGGGAAAACACACCACAGGATGCTCATTCCCCTTTCTAAACACTGATGATGTCAGCACCCTACAAGTATATCAGGAGAAAAGAAATCTCCCAGTAATCCGAATAGCGCGCTCTGCTAATGCGTCCGTCTCTAGTGTCATAACATAGTTAGGTAGGGGTTTGAATCTAGCAAGTGTGTGTGAAGGGGGGGTTAGTGTGTGTGTGTATGAAAGGAACATCCCTTTTGGCAACTGTGAAAACACACCACAGGATGCCCATTCCTTTTTCTAAACACTGATGATGTCAGCACCCTATAAGTATATCAGGAGAAAAGAAATCTCCCAGTAATCTGAATAGCGCACTCTGCTAATGTGTCTGTCTCTAGTGTCATAACATAGTTAGGTAGGGGTTTGAATCCAGCAAGTGTGTGTGAAGGGGGGTTAGTGTGTGTTTAAGTGTGTATGAAAAGAACATCCCTTTTGGCAACTGTGAAAACACACCACAGGATGCCCATTCCCCTTTCTAAACACTGATGATGTCAGCACCCTATAAGTATATCAGGAGAAAAGAAATCTCCCAGTAATCCGAATAGCGCGCTCTGCTAATGCGTCCGTCTCTAGTGTCATAACATAGTTAGGTAGGGGTTTGAATCCAGCAAGTGTGTGTGAAGGGGGTTAGTAAGTGTGTATGAAAGAAACATCCCTTTTGGCAACTGGGAAAACACACTACAGGATACACATACCCCTTTCTAAACAATATCACAATTATTTATGGCTTTTGATTCCAGACATGTCACGTGTGTTTTGCTCACACAGAATGCCCATGTGTGCGGGTTGTTTCTCACAATAATGCATGACATTGATTAAACCAGTTATGGCAGTGCACACATGATGTATGTGTGTGCCAAATACACATATGTATCTGTGACCTTCAATAGTTACCATGTGTGATGCCTGCCACATGTGAATACATGGTATTTGCACTGGGTAACATTATGACTGTGGCCTTCTGTGCAGGTGCTGCATGTGGGATGTGTATATACAGTGTGCGATGTAGATGCTATCAACCTAGTAGTGAGGGATACACACCTGGTCTGGGGCATATAGTCTACATGTTGTTGATGAAGAGGTGCTGCATGTTTCCACCTGTTGTGGTTGTGTTAAGAAGTTGTTCCATAGCAATGCAGTGACCGCATGCTAAGAACCATTCAGCTAGGGTGTTGTAGCTACAGTAATTCATTAGCATTCAGTAATATGTCAGCATTCCTGGTGAGGGTATGATGCCAACCAAGGTCAGGGTTCTACCAGCCTGTGCCACTTGCTCAGTGAGCCCTTCCATGTTCCCTATCATGTATTCCAGTGAGGGACATCACACATCAGCTGTAGTGGCATGGACAATGACTGAGTCATATGTGTCCATGCATCTGACTGACCTGTATGCTTGTGTTATGTGGTGGACCATAGTGCCCCATGAGCATATCACTGTGACCTTCACCTTGTCCAGCCTGGTGAGCATGACCTCACTGTACTGGACAATAAAAGTACCTAACACAACTGCAGCAGTAGTGTTGTATAGCTGTACAGACTGTGCTTGTTTGGCACACAGGATTTGTGTGCTATGTGTTATGCGTGCTGTGTTCAGGCCTAACGTATGCCTGTGTGCCAGCTGCAGAGGTGTCTGCCACTCAGGCAGGATGCCATTCTTAGGCTCCACGAATGGCCCTGTGTGTTCCAGTGCTTGTATTGCTGTCAGTGTAGGTCTACATCAGACTGGTATTGCAGTCATTGTAGTATTTCATGCCACCTGACAGGTTATGCCAGTACTGGGTTCAGAGTGCTTAGTCCACAGTTTGGCTATGTGTTTCCATCTCATACATGTGTTGTACATCCATGGGTAGGGGATAGGGTTGACTGTGTACATGTGGCAGCTGTGACATTACTACATGACTCACATATTCCACAACTGTACCATAGAGGTGACTGACAACTGACCTTTGCACATGCTACCATAGTATTGAGATTGCATTGGTGATTAACAGCACATAGGGCCAATGGTGAACAAGATACATAGGTTCATAGGTTCATACTAGGCTATCTGCCCTAGGGCATTTATAAACCTAGCCAGAATGTGTGTGGCTTTCACCATGCATTGTAAATCTATCTTGCTATGCCCTTTTCCAAGGTTAGTATACTGTGCCTCTGTCTAACAGTGACACATAAGTGATACCCAGGGTAAACCTACAATGTCCCATCCAGTTATTAATATTCCTCTTGAAGACAGTCACTGAGTGACTCTGCCTAACCTCTATTGGGATAATATTCCAGAGTGAAGGGAGCCTCTGAGTTATGAATGTGTCCCTCCAGCATGTCCTATGTATATCACTCCTGAGGTTCAAGTCTTTCCAGCGTGTAGCTTGATGGGATCTGGATATTCTGAGGTGCAGCATGACCATTAAGTCAGGGTTTGACATGGCTTTATATGTCAGGCACAGATTGCCTATGAAGAGGCAGTATGCCACTGAGTAGAGCTGCTGTTTCTTTAACCAGTCAGTATGTGGCATCTGTTTGAGCCCTTTGATCCTCTTGTTGAGGTACATTTGTGGTCTTTCCAGTTGCTGCAGGTGTCTGGTAAGGTGCATGCCGACAGGGGCATTGTAGTCAATTATGGGCATGATGAGGGATGAGTAAAGAGGCACAATGTCCACCCCTGATCTACATGTGAATCCCTTTATGATGAGGTGGCCTATATAAAATGTTTTCCTAACCACTTTGGCCATGTGGTTGTCAAATGAGAGAATGCTATCAACTTGTGTACCCCAAGGTCCATAATTCCTTCGTCTGCACTTAATGGATTAACACATATGTGGTACTTTGTGGTCACTTTGTTTTGCCAAAGGGATGACTATACACTTTTGGCATTCAGCTTGAGGCCATGGCTGTGGCACAAGTCGTCTGTTTCTAAGAGGCCCTTTTGGAGGATGCGTGTGTTGGCTGGAGAGTTGATTATGGCGTCCAGTTTGCAGTCATCTGCGACTTGCTCAGCCACAGTCCTTCCATGTTGGCCTGTACCTCTGATAAATATATACTGAACAAGACAGATCCCAGGGCTGAGCCTTGTGGGACACCACTTGTAACTGGTTTTGAGGCTGACATGGCTCCAGCAATTCTAACCATGTGTGTTCTGCCCTTGAGCCACTGTGCAATATCTGTAGTGACATAGGGGTTAATATGTACACTGGTGATCTTCCCTAGAATGCACAAGTGGGGTATTGTATCAAAGGCTTATGCAAGGTCCAGGTAGGCTGTGTAGACCACCTTCCCCTTGACAGTGGCCTTGGTGACTGTTTCAAAGAAATCAAACAGGTTTGAGAGGCAGGATCTGCCATTAACAAAGCCAAACTTTGTATGATGAAGTGTCTGTAGGTCCCCAATATCTATATTTATGAGGTTCATGATGATCCTTGCCATAGCTTTGCAGACCAAGCTATTCAGACTTATGGGGCGATAGTGTCCAGGATCCGTTAAGGCACCACCTAAATGTAGAGGGACCACTGTTGCTCTACACCACTCTTTGGCCACATATCGTGTAGTGAGGCTGGGATTGAACAGTAGTGTTATGTCTGGGTGTAGCTCTTCTTGGAGTTCATGTAGGACACAGCCTGGGACACTGTCTGGTCCCATTGATGCAGTGTTTATTGCTTTGGAGAGGGCAGCTCTTACCTGAGCATCTGAGATGTCAGGGGGGGCAGCACTCTGCTGGGAGAAATATTTGCCCTTTTGGTGTGGAGGGGGGGAGAAGGTAGCAGTGAACCTGTCCACTAGGATGTTGGCAATGTCTGTGTGTTTGGTATTTCTTGTGACATCTTGGACTACCTCTGAGCATATCTGGGAATTACCACCCAGGTTCCTAACATAACTACAGAAAGCCTTGTGATTATCCTCAGTGTCTTGTGGAATCTGCTCTCAAAGATGGCCTTAGACAATCTTATGAGTGACTGTAGTTTTCTTCTAATACTCATCTGTGATGCCTTCACATTTGGGGAGTTTGTTGTATCATTTAGTAGCTTCATCCTTCTATTGTATAGTTTGTTTATGGCTGGTGTCCACCACACAGGACGTCTGCCTTTGGAGGATTGGGTCTTGCTTTTATTTGGGATTGCATGATCCATGCATTCCTGAAGGTGTCCATAGAATGCCTTTATACAGGTATCTGCAGTCTGGTCCATATCTTCAACAGGCCTGGGAGCCTTGAAGATTTCCACATCATTTATGAGGAGTGTGAACATGCTTTACATGAGTTGTTGACTGTATTCTTCTGTGCAGGGGGGTGGCCTTGGGATGTGAATATCCAGTGAGATTAGTTTATGGTCTGATCTTACCAGTGAGGGATACACTTCTGGTCTGGAGCATAGAGTCCCCATGTTGGTGATGATCAGGTTCAGTATGTTTTCCCCTCTTGTGTGAGTGGTAACAAGTTGTTCCATAGCATATTGGTATATAAATTCCAGTAATCTGTGGGCTAGGGTGTTGGAGCTACAGTCATGCTCCCAGTCTATGTTTGGGTAGTTTAACCCACCCAATATAATGGTGTATGGACAGACCTACATATTTCCAACTGTTTTCAGGAAGGCCAAGTGCGGTTCTTGTGTTTGTGAGGGTGGTCTGTAGCAGGCTATAACCTGGAAGGCAGTTTTACCCATTGTTACTTGCATATGGATAGTCTCTGATGTTTGGTGCTTTGCCACCAACCTGGAGGTGTGGGTATCTTGGATGAATATCAATACACCCCTCCTTTTGTGGTTTTGTGCAAGTTTTGGGCCTGAAAAGCATGGTATGAGGTATAACTTGGTAGTGCTGGAGTGCTGTTGGTAGCCCTGAATCCGGTATCTGTTACTGCACAGATAGTGATGTTCTCCATGCTGAGGAATGTTTTGAGTGTGTGCATCATCAGGTTTAGAGTCCTGCAGTGGCATATATGACTGCTCAAGTGGACAGATGCCAGGTAAGTCATAT
Source organism: Protopterus annectens (assembly GCF_019279795.1). NCBI lineage: Eukaryota > Metazoa > Chordata > Ceratodontiformes > Protopteridae > Protopterus > Protopterus annectens. The sequence continues at coordinate 413,946,419 of NC_056744.1, read as the reverse complement.
GCAAAGTGTCACAGGCAACATACATGTGCACAGGAGAAACAGTGACATTCTGTCAAGTGAGACATGAACATACATATAGTAAGCTATGCAGATGTCACTAGGAGTCCACAGAAGCTGTGTAACTCTGCATGGCAGGTCGGATCAGTATTCCAGGGTAACTGCAAGGAAACATGCATGCAAACATAGCTACTGTAAGCAGGGCTGCATGTAGTCCATTGTACAACAAACAAGCTGTACCACTTTCAGTAGGTAACACTGCAAATGCTCACCAGCTGACATATGAATACCTATGTCACCAAAGGTGATACTTACCAGACCACGGACAGAAATGACATGGCCAGACACGCTGCATCCCACATGAACACATATCTCAAGCAACACAGACCTCACAAAGTCAGTGTTCTTAACAGGCACAGCCCATAAGGCCAAACACAATGTGTGACACACCTATAATAGGTGATGCCATAGTCAGACACACTGACGTCCCGCCCTCCAGACTGAGCAAGGTGAGGGTCATATTTAGCTACCTGTCGGGTGATAGAATGTGCCACATAACACAAGCACTCAGGTCACTCCACAGCAAGTACAAGTATGAGGCAGTCATTGTCCATGCTGGTGTGAACAACCTGAGACGTACCTCCCTGGACCACATGGAAAGAGACACAGAGGAGCTCTTACATCACCCTCTCAAACTCAGGAATCCCACACAGCCTTCATGACAACACAGGAGAGTATAGATTTCTCTGCAAACACCATCATACTGGGTGATGTCAACTACCCAAACATAGACTGTGAACATTACTCAAGCCACAATACCCAAGCTCTAGGGTTCCCATAGTTCAGAAACTCTTTAGCTATGGAACAGGTAGTCAACATTCCCACAAGAGGGAAAATATACTAGACCTGATCATCACAAACATGAGTACAAAATGCTCACCACTTGAAGTATATCCCTCATTGTTGCAATCGAACCATATACTAATCACACTGGAGTACTGGATCCCCACATATGCAAACCTCAAACACATCGATGTGTGTGTGGGAAATGCCCCTATTAGCAACTGTGACAGTACACTACAGGATGCAGATTCCCCTTTTGAAACACTGATGATGTCAGCACTCTATAACTATATTACCTGAATTAAAGCTCTCCAGTAATTTGTATAGCGCTCTGCTAATGTGTCTTTCTCCAGTGTCATAACATAGTTAGGTAGGGGTTTGAATCCTGCAAAGGGAATGTATGTGAGTTAGTGTGAGTGGGGTTTGTGTGTGTGCATAATGCTGTGAGGGAAAAGTGCCTTTTGCCAACTGGGAGAACACACTACAGGGTGCACATCCCTCTTCCTAAACACAGATGATGTCAGCACCCTCTAAGTACAGCATTAGAAAGGATTTCTCCCACTAATGCAAATAGCGCACTCTGCTAATGTGTCTGTCTCTAGTGTCATAACACAGTTAGGTAGGGGTTTGAATCTTGCAAATGGAAAGTATGTGTTTTAGTGTGAGTGGGGTTAGTGTGTGTGCACAATGCTGGGGTGGGATGTGGCTTTTGCCAAATGGGGCTACGCACTGCAGGGTGCACATTTCCCTTAACAAACAGTGATGTTGACAGCACCCTATACAAACAACATGACAACAGACAACTGCCAGTACTCAGTATAGTGCTACATGCTACTGTAACACGCACATGTACCAGAATATACCTAGATAGTGTTTTGAAACCTGAATGTGGCAAGTGTGTGGATGTGGGATGTTTCTGTGTGTGCATTTCCGTATGGAAAACATGTTGGATGTGGCAATCAGGGAACCACAGTACCTGATGCACATTACACTTTTAAACTAATGAGGTTGCCTGCACCCTGTGAGTACAGGTAGAGAAGAGGAAATCGGTAGTAATCCAAATAGTGCACTTTTCAAATGTGTACCTGTCATGTGTCGACAGCTACTCATGTAGGGTAATAAATAATGGAAATGGCAGGTGAGCGTGTGCATGTGTGGGGGTAGCAGGGTGTGTGTAAATGCATGTGTGACAGAACAGATACATATAGCTGAATCTACAATACAGCACATGATGCACATTACCATAGTCAATGGTAGCATGTGATGGTGTGCAGCTGGTACACTTTGGTAAGTAGTATGGGTGCAGATAACATTTCAGGACATTCATACAGTTACTGCAGCAGGAATGCTGGGATATACACACAATCATAGTGGAACAGTGAACAGTTACCAACATGTTACTACTTATACACATCTATGTAGTCACCCTGTGCATCAGCAACGTGTTTACCTTTTCCTGCACTGATGTTGTAGTATGCAGGAGGTGGCACAGTGTCATCATATGCACAGGGTGTGGGTTAGGTATGCCCAAGCCAGCCACTGGTAACACCAATTGACATGTGTGTGTATGTGTGTTTGTGAGGGGCAGCAGTACAGGGTGGACCAGTGTTGGTGCAGTGTGTGTGTGTGTATGTGTTTGCCCTAGGTGTTAAATTTCTGCATGTGTGTAAGCACGCACACAGTCCCACATAATGGCTGCCATGTACAGGGTTTTGTGGACAGCCACAGACTGCACCTGTCAGGTCATCCAGATCAGTGTCTGTGGGCACGGACACGGTACCTGTGCCTGGCAGGGGTGCTACGGACCATATCCGGTACTAACCCAGACTGGGTACTGTCATCAGAAGCGGGTGTGTGTTGACTGGACACAGTTCCCTGTTGGGACTGTCCAGAGCCATGTGCACGTGGTCTCCTGGGGCGTCCTGATGACAGCACTGACCCAGCATTGCTGGGGCTGCTGCTGGCACTTGAGGTGCGTGAGTGGGCCTGTTGTCGTCCGCGGCGACTGCCAGCTGGTGCTGTTGCCGGCATACGGCCACGTCGACGCCGCAAACTCACACCATCACCCTGGCCCATGGACATCTGGTTGTGGAGCAGCTGTTGTATGTCCCCACAACGTCTGTCAACGACATCTGTGAAATTACGAATAGCATTCGCAATGTCACGCATGCCATCTGTCATGGCTGTGCGACATGCTCTCAGCTCCCTCAGACCCTGTCTGGTGTACCTTTCCATACGTGCCTGTGCCTGCATAACAGTCCAAAACATAGTGGAGGTTGACATACCTCCTTGGGCACGTCGGCCAGAGGCAGTACGGCCACGGATGTCCCCACAAGAATGCATGGGCGACTGTCTGCGTGGTACCATTGGAGGACCCTGCTCATGGCTGCTTTGTGGGGATGCATGTACCACAGGTACCACATTACCCTGATCTCTACCCAATGCATACTGTCCATCGCCTAGGGACAATGGTGACAAAGGATGTAACAGCAGGATGACTGTGCGTATTGAAGGGGTTGACAGCTGTGTACTGTCAATTGGCTGACCAATGGCGGACCCAGACACACCTTCCTGCACCATTATAGACATTTCATCATCATCAGTACCTGGGGCACAAGATTCAGGTTCCCTGCTGCAGGTCACCAGAGCAGCACCAGAACCTATGGGAGGAAAACAGGGAACACAGGTTACAGTCTCAACACATATTTTACGGTGATGCACTTCAATACAAATGCACACATTCAGAAATGGACACATGCACTCATGGACACACACACACATGCACACATGGGCACAGGCACACTTGCACACATGCACACCCCACAGTACACACACACATCAGTACTGAGTTACACTACTCTTACTAGTATTAACTTGAGTATTGCAGGTATTATTAAACACACTCACCAGCATGTATACTACAGAGTTACACTACTCTTACTAGTATTATAAATTGTTTTTCAGGTAATGATAAACACACTCACCAGCATGTATGGCCTGCCTCGTTGCTAGATGGGAGGGACCTGGAAATATGAAGAAAGTAATGTCAGTGGGCACAAGTGTGCCATTTGTTTTGCATATGATACAGTACAGTAGTACACCAGTTCCCTTATACACATCAGCTGCTCATAATGTCAGTATCACACATGCACAATTACATATCATGATGACAGATACATACCACGTGCACACCTTATGCATGCATGAAGTAACAGTGTACAGAACAGTCATATGTACATATGGCATCTTACCTGCACGCTCAGTGTCTTGCTGCTGTGTGGATCCAACCTCCATCATGATGCAGGTCTGATGCTGTTGTTGTTCTGGGGCTGGATCCACGACACTTAGCAGTAGCCCCTCCTGTCTGGTGAGGGGGGATGTGGCCACCCCCCACCTGTGGCAACCTGTTGCCTGCGGATATCTGCAGCACGCTGGCGGACATTTCTAATCAAATCACTGCAGTGATGTCTCACCTGCTCATATGTCCTATCATGCATGCCAACATCATTTATCCTGCTGACAAGGTTTTGCCACAGTGCAGACCTCTCCTGCTGATTCTGGGTGGTGCGTGAAAACAGGATGTCATAGTCACACACCAGGCTCTGGTGGATCACTTCGTCCTCTGCAGCAGAGTAGGCAGGGTTCCTTTTCGGACCCATATCTCCCTGGAAAAGTACACAAACAGGATATCAGCAGAGTATGTCAGCAATATATGGTACACATTCTATACATAAAGTATTAAATTGTAGTTATTACTGCTTGGTTGTAACTTGATTAAAGTGTAGCTATCATTCTACGTCTTTTGGATTAAGCACTTGGCCTTCAGACCAGTTGTTTTACATTAGGAAGGTTTGTGGCAAGCACTGTGGTGGCAGGACAGGTAGCTGTCATCCTTCTAAGTTGGGAACTGCTGATTGAGAGCCCAGTGTCCAAGTGTATTAGTTCTGGTATAAGCAGTTGGGCTTCAGGCCAGTTATTTAACATTAACAAGGTTTGTGGTCTGCACTCTTGTGTGAGAATAGGCTGTACTCTGCCATTCATAGCTGGGAACTTCTGGTTTAAGGTTTATAGTGCCTGCATATTTGAACTGTATCTTACTGACATTGGTACACCTTGTTTGCTGTAGCATACACTACATCCAAGCCTCCTGAATCTAGCTTTGTTTATATGCTTGTTATTTGTTAGCTTGTTATTTCACTGGTACGCTAATTCCACATAATACACAGCTTCTCAGCACTTCTGTGAATCACTACTGATATCTGCATCGCTTACTGTACTTATTTCCTTGTTACACTTGACAGAAAGTGACTGCTTGTCGTTTTTGCATTTACTTAATTGTAACACATTGCACTTAAGTTACCTGGCACTTGCTCACTGAAGCTATTATATCAGTCAGCAGTAGAAATTAATATCAGTACACCCTCACTCCCCACTGGACCTTGTTTTCAATTATTACGGAATTCACAATGGTATTCTAGCATGTCCAAAGGTCAGTTGTCAATCTCCTCTCCAGTCCAGCTGGTGAGTGTGGTAATCCAGAGGCAATGTTATAACAGCCTCATGTACACAGACTACCCCCTCCTCCTAACAACAAATTCAAACACATGTGAGTGATGCAACCATATACCAAACTGGAGGCTAGGCTCTCTCTACTCAATACTGCCATAACCAGTCAGGTGGAGAAGGAAACCACACTCACTACAATTCCAGTCTCACATAGACCTACCACGACAGCAAAACAAACACATAATCACACAAAAACATACTCGGAGGCTCAAAATAAAGATCTGCCTAAGCAGCAGAGACCTCCAAAGCAGACACCCAAGCAACTGCTACCCCAAAACCAAACACGTGCAACACATATCTCACAAAGCCAATGTGCTGAACACTCACAGCCCTTAACAGTAAACAACACACCTCATACACTTGTAATAGGTGACTCTATCATCAGGCACACTGACGTCATGTTCACCAGGCTGAATGAGGAGAGGGTCACAGTGTGCAGCCTGTCGGGCACTACGACCCGCCACATAACACAAGCACTCAAGTAACTCCAAGGCAAGTACAAATATGACTCACTCATTGTCCATGCTGGTGTGAATGACCTGACACATACCTCCCTGGACTACATGAAAAGAGACAGAAAGGAGCTCTCTGAGCATGTAGCCCAAGACAGTATGACCCTGACCTTGAGTAGCATCTTACCCTCACCAAGAATGATGCCACAATATCAAGGCAAGATGATCACTTTCAACAATTGACTGAAGTACTGGTGTCATTCAAAGGTGATCCAATGCCTGTCAGCTTGGGATGATATGCTGTACAAGCCACAATGCTTTGCTAGGGACAGCTTGCACCTGTCACCCCTGGGCTTTTGGATTTTGGCAAAGGCTCTTGCTACACCCATAGTGCCTTTATTAGGCTAGGCTCATAAGGCAAACCCACATCCATACGTATCACAAAGGATGAGGAACTAAGAGTAATGCTACTCAACACCAGAAGTCTAAACCTCAAGATACATGCACTCAAAACTCTACTTAGCATTATGGACATCGATATCTGTGCAGTAACAGAAACCTGTTTCAGGTTTCCCAAGAGCACACCAGCACTACCAAGTTATACCTGTTACCATTCTTGTCGGCCCCAACACTTGGACCAAACAACAAACGGAGGAGGGAGTATCAATATTCATCAAAGATACCCACACCTCCACATTGGTGGCACAGTACCACATAGGTGTTAAGCCATTAAGTACAGAAGACGTAATTGGGGACCTGGGGAACAAACTTGATAGCAATCTGTCATTTGACAACCACGTGGCCAAAGTGGATTGAAAAACATGTTATATAGCCCAGCTAATCATGAAGGGATTCACATGTACATCAGGGGAGGTCATCGTGCCTCTTTACTCATCCATCATCAGGCCTATAATTGAGTACAATGCCCCTTTTGGGATGTACCTAACCAGACACCTACAGCAACTGGAAAACCCCAACAGTACCTCATCAAGAGGATCAAAGGGCTCAAACAGATGCCATATGCTGCCCAGTTAAAGAAATTCCAGCTGGACTCAGTGGCATACTGCCTGTTCAGAGGCAGTCTGTGCCTGCCATATACAGCCATGTCCAACCCAGAAGTAATGGACATGCTGCACCTCAGGAAATCAAAATCCCATACAGCCACACGCTCAAGAGACCTGCACCTTAGCACTGAAATAAATAGGACATGCTGGAGGGACAGATTCATAACCCAGAGGCTCCCTTCACTCTGTAATGAACTCACAGTACAGGTTAGGCAGAGTCCCTCATTGACTCTCTTCCATAGGAATCTGGATGAGTGGATGGAGATCATAGTTGTACCCGGGTATCACTTCTATGTCACTGTTAGACAGAGGCACAGTATACTAACCTCGGAAAAGGGCATAGCAACATAAATTTTAATTGGGTGGCAAAAGACAAACACATTCTGCTAGGCTTATCAATGCCCTAGGGCAAATAGCCTAGTATGAACCTATGAACCTATGTGTACTGCTATACTACTTCTGCCATATGTTGCATGTGTGTGTGTTGTGGGGGATGCGCAGGTAATGGCCAGATATTTCTGCACAGGCAACACTTCTGAAACACTCTGGGTGTTCATCCCAACATACTGTATGTGTGTTGCCATCCAACACTGTGATGTGGACACACATTACTCAGCCTGGATATACATATCCCAACAACACCACAAGCACAGTACACTACCTTGCTATGTATGTATGTAATTACACAGTTATTCACTAGTTAGGACTGTGATGCTATCCATGCAGCCCACTGGGCCAGTGGAAGCCACAACACACACTGCTGGCCCCTTTGCAAAAGCTTACCACAGACATCCCACATAGTGCATGTAATGTGCACACACATATCTAACCCAGACCGTATGCACACCACTTATTTATCCTGTCCAGTGGACTACAGATACAGGCACATTGTATAACAATAGCAGGAGGCTACTGCAGCACAGAGCAGATTCACATGAAGGCAAGGCATCTGTGGTCAGCAGTGGTAAGATGCTTCACATTCACCAAATGCACAGATATTGGCAACATTGTTGCAGACAGTTTAGGTGCAGGTATCCAACCCATTCTCCTACACAAGTGGAATTAGTTATCACAGATGAATGTAACCTCCCTATCATCTCACATGTCCAGGTGAGGGCCACCCTCAACATTGCAGAACACACAGCATCACTGTTACAAAATGGTATCCCTGGATGTGTGATACATTCACCCTTAGAGGACATAGCACCACATTACAGACTGATATTAAACCCTGGCCATACTACAGGATATGTACCTGAACAGTGCCATACATACACAGTGGTCCCACACCAATGAGGAGGAACCTCTACTGACCCTGGGAACTACTGCATCATATGCATAACTGGCCTTGTGTTCTAAGCTATGGAAATTTTAAGTATGGAAGACATGTACAGCAATATTACATATGTATATATATCAGGACTATGTACACACAACCTATCTCATGGACATACCTATAGATAGTGAACTATGATACATTTGGAGGTTTCACAGTAAACACAGTATTAACCTGCTACTTTGCATTACCTGTGTTTGTGTCAGCTGTTGCTGTGTCACTGGTGCTACTTGCTGTTTGCTGCTGCTGCTGCTTTTGCTGCTGTGATGATGCAGTTTTTTTGTTTTCACTGCCTTTATTGCTTTATTTCTCTCTCTCTCTCTCTCTCTCTCTCTCTCTCTCTCTCTCTCTCTCTCTCCGTCGGTTTGGTGCAATGAATGTATTGCATGTGTGGAGTGTTAGTACTGGATGCTTTTGTAGGTATCTGCATAGGTCCATGTGATGGCCTCTGCACCAATTGTAAGGCAGCATTTGCTAATTGCATGCAGCCAGTTGTGTACTGATTGCATGTCTCACTGTGATTTCAGGACAGTGCTATAAAAGGGTATGTGAGATAGGCGTTGCCCTTTCAGATTGTAAGGGCGTGGACCATGCTGCTATGCTGTCGACAGTGTTCTGTGAGTGTGAAGGTTAGTAAGTCTCTCATGATTCATGCTGTGTTGTAAATTCAGGTTGCTGCATTTCTCTCACCTGTTCCCTGTAGTGAGTGTGTATGCATACTGACACCTACAACTATATTTCATATGTATTAATATATATATATATATATATATATATATATATATATATATATATATATGTGTACATATACATACTTTCATATATGTACATTAGCTGACATTATTAAGTACAAGCTAACAATTAGCAGGGCTGTTTCTGTTAACACTAAACTAGTATGGGAATCCAGTAATTAGGACAGTAAAAGTCTACCTGACATGCTTTGGGTAGTACACATCCTATATTGCCTTTATCTTCATTCCTACTATTACATGTTCTACTTATTTTAGCACTATATTCCTGTATGAGAGTCATGGCTTAGTGGTAGGTCATACAGACTAGTGTTACAATGGTCTTGTGGTAGGGCCTAATAGTATGCTTTTATTTTGCTTTCAAATTGAGTACAGGGCCTATCAATCAAAGTGCTGAAGGCACCTTTAAGCAGTTAAAAGGGTTAGTAAGTCTCACAGGAGTCAGGCTGTGTTGCAGATTCTGGTTGCTGCATTTATCTTCACTGTTTCCTGTAGTGAGTGTGTATGAATACTGACACCTACCACTATATTTCATATGTATTAATATATATATATATATATATATATATATATATATATATGTATGTGTACATATACATACTTTCATATATGTACATTACCTTACATTATTATGTACAAGCTAACAATTAGCAGGGCTGTTTCTGTTAACACTAAACTAGTATGGGAATCCAGTAATTTGGGCATTAAAAATCTACCTGACATGCTTTGGGTAGTACACATCCTATATTGCCTTTATATTGCTTCCTACTATTACATGTTATATTTATTTTAGCACTATGTTCTTGTATGAGAGTCATGGCTTAGTGGTAGGTCATACAGACTAGTGTTACCAAGGTCCTGGGTTCGAGACTGACAGTGGGAATTTATTTTTCTTTCAAAATGAGTACAGGACCTGTCAATCAAAGTGCTGAAGGCACCTTTACGCAGTTAAAAGGGTTAGTAAGTCTCACAGGAGTCAGGCTGTGTTGTAGATTCTGGTTGCTGCATTTATCTTCACTGTTTCCTGTAGTGAGTGTGTATGAATACTGACACCTACCACTATATTTCATATGTATTAATATATATATATATATATATATATATATATATATATATGTGTGTGTGTGTGTGTACATATAATACTTTCATATATGTACATTACCTTACATTATTATGTACAAGCTAACAATTAGCAGGGCTGTTTCTGTTAACACTAAACTAGTATGGGAATCCAGTAATTCGGGCATTAAACATCTACCTGACATGCTTTGGGTAGTACACATCCTATATTGCCTTTATATTGCTTCCTACTATTACATGTTATATTTATTTTAGCACTATGTTCTTGTATGAGAGTCATGGCTTAGTAGTAGGTCATATGGACTAGTGTTACCAAGGTCCTGGGTTCAAGACTGGCAGTGGGAATTTATTTTTCTTTCGAAATGAGTACAGGACCTGTCAGTCAAAGTGCTGAAGGCACCTTTACGCAGTTAAAAGGGTTAGTAAGTCTCACAGGAGTCAGGCTGTGTTGTAAATTCTGGTTGCTGCATTTATCTTCACTGTTTCCTGTAGTGAGTGTGTATGAATACTGACACCTACCACTATATTTCATATGTATTAATATATATATATATATATATATATATATATATATATATATATATATGTGTGTGTGTGTGTGTACATATAATACTTTCATATATGTACATTACCTTACATTATTATGTACATGCTAACAATTAGCAGGGCTGTTTCTGTTAACACTAAACTAGTATGGGAATCCAGTAATTTGGGCATTAAAAATCTACCTGACATGCTTTGGGTAGTACACATCCTATATTGCCTTTATATTGCTTCCTACTATTACATGTTATATTTATTTTAGCACTATGTTCTTGTATGAGAGCCATGGCTTAGTGGTAGGTCATACAGACTACTGTTACCAAGGTCCTGGGTTTGAGACTGGCAGTGGGAATTTATTTTTCTTTCTAAATGAGTACAGGACCTGTCAATCAAAAGTGCCAAAGGCACTTTTAAGCACTTAAAACCAGGTCTGCGCTCGTTTGCGCGGAGCTCACGCATGCGCACTAGGGGTGAGCTCCGCGCACACAAGCTCACACCCGCGCTATTTTCTTTGAAAGAAAAGAAAAAGGGGTGACAGGAAAGTGGTGAAAAAAAGGTCACAAAGAGGGTAAGACAGTAGGGAAATAAGCTTGGGATTTGCAGGAAGGATGTAGGTGAGGCCCATAGCTGCCCATGTCTTTCTCAGCAACAGCTGTGCATTTGTATGTAATTTGGTGTGACATTTGAAACCTTCCACCCCTGAGAGAGGTGTCAGGACAACATTAATACCTGTTGTACAGCCAATTGTAATTAACAGTTTCAATGTCCAGCGGACATGTGTGCAACATGGACAGCTATGTATGGGGCATAATTTTTTTGTGGGTACAGAGTGCCCTTTTTTTTTTTTTTTCAGGTGAGAGTGGTATGTCAGGTGAAGGTAGTCAGTATAGCTGGGGAGGTAGATTGGGTAGGTTAACAGACAAGACAGACAAGACGCATACAGGGGCGGTGTATGACACATGTGGGGGGGTTACACAATTGACGGGGACGGAGGTTGGGATATCCAGGGCACATGAGCCCACAGATGGCAACAGTGGAACTGATATCTCCACCCATAGGCAGTTGCCACTGTTCTTTCACAGCCCAGGATGGGGCTGTGCTGGGGGCTGTGCAGGCGGGACAACGGGCATGCCCGTAAGCTGTGCCACCCGGGCCTCAAGCTGGCATAGGGGCCCAAGAACAGAGTCTTGGATCTCCCTTCGCACCACAGACTGGACACCTTGGAGGGTGAGTGGACGGGCTCCTCCGGCCATGCTTGCAGAGGGGGGACAGGCCCCATCCCCTGCAGTGCTTCCACCCGAAGTTGGCACAGGGCCACCGGAGGAGGGTCCGGCCTGGGCACTAGTGCCATGTGCAGTCGCCAGATGAGGTGGGAGAGGTGGGTCCGCTGGGACCCGCCTTCCCAAGCGTTCTAGGTTTGTGAGTATGTTATGTTAGTTTGGGTTAGTAGCATATTATTCCATTCAAATTAGTTGTAACAGCATGCATTGGTATTCCCATTAAACAAACACCCAGATATTAACACCATTGATCAACAGGCATATCAATATCACATGCATTATTTGAACAGAAATACACAATCAAACAGCATGCAGGGTTGATTAATGGCAACAGGCCATCAGGTTTGCAGGTATGAACAGGGCACATGCAACAACGGACATGCATATATTTTTGAAACAACAGGACACATGTCCATGGTTAATGAAATGTTCACATACCAATATTTAGTGAATTTTTTAATTTGCAATTATAGGGTGGGGTGGAGAAAGAAAATGATGACACATTCATAAATTATACATTAATATACATTTGTAATAGAAACACAATTAACTTGTGGGTGATAGTTTCAAATTGATTTTTAATTGACTGTCATGCTAGACCTGTTACAGATACATCACTATCCTAGTTATTTTGACTTTGATCAGATACATCATCCCGCTACACTTTGATGACAGGGCAGGTGACAACTATGGATGTTTAGTATGTCAGACAATCATTCATTCTATCTGAAAATTGTTGACTGTCATCACCATATACAGATTTTGGCTTAAACATTCAAGATTCAGACACACTGCAATCAGTTTGGGATGTTAATTTGTAATTCCCACATGCATTTAGTTCTGTAGAACCACACTGAGGCTTATATATTCAGGGGTTATTACTACTTTATTTATTGATACATGACCCTTTCTGTCACTCTCACACATCCTGCTATTTCACAGTTCAGGTTGGTACTTCTAGGCTTTTTTCACATATTAGACCTGTGGTGATTCAAACACTTTCCAACAGCCTCACTTCTGTCATGATTCAGCATTTCAATAGGGGATATATCTCACATGTGATTAACTCAGCTTCTGAAGCTGTACTCTTGAGACTACTGCAGGTTATACTACATTTAATTAATGGTGGGACATCTGTATTACAGAACTATTTATTTCTATCAATTATATTTCCAGTTTCACTTGCATACTGATGAACTTGTTGCAGCCATACCTGCATACTTTCACTTGTTGCTTGCACATTCTATTACTTTTAATCAATACACTGCAGTGTTCTGCTACGTGCTACACTATAATATTTATTTACAAGTACTAGGTGGGTTTACTAACCTGCATGGTGGCGCAGCCGCACCAGCCTGCGGTCATGTGCCCTGCGATTCGCAGAGCGGACACCTGCAGCTGTAATACAAAACAAGTAATATTGGAATACACATCTCCATGGTATCAGCTAGTTGAATTCCTTACATACATAAGTAAAATGTAACTTATTCAGTAGTGGGGCGTTGGGCATATCCCGGGCCTCCTGGATCCATTGGGTCAACTGGTCTTCTTTACATTGCTTCAGGTCCGCATGGTGGTGACGGACCTGCTCACCAGTACGTGGAATCCCAGTAGCACTAGTGAGATCATGAGCCAACTGGTCCCATGCCTCTGCCCTGTATGCTCCCCATGAGAACTGGCCCTGCATGAGTTGGGCCTCATGATGGTGAACTAGGAGCCAGCAAAATAGTTCCACCGTTTATTGTGAGGTATATAAAACGGACCAAATTGTCCCGTTGTTTTAAACAAAAATACTCATACTAGTTTCGGCACCCGCCTTCTTCAGTGAGTATTAACAAACAGAATTATTTGAAATAAAACCAACGTCAGTATAAATACTGTTGTTATCCAATAGAAACTGAGACATTTAAATTAAGCTCCCAGCACAGAATTAAAGTCATACCATGAACAAGAAATGTATAATGAACAAAAAATATGTATCAAAATACATGAATATAAATACATATGTTGACCTAATAATAACATATGATGAAAAATGACCAGGAAAAACCTCTTAGAAGGTATAATGTTTACCTGTGTCATTATACAAAATAATTTTTGGTAGTAAGCTGTTAGGTATCAATATACCTGCAATATAAGAACTATATACTCAGATGGTGACTTGGATAGTTAACATCATAATTTATAGATGGTCATTCAAACTAGATGGAAAAAGAACACCAAGATGTGTGATCCTTTAGAATGTATAGGTGATAATATGTTAGGTATCAGTATACATACAATATGACAACTATATACTCGAATGATGATATTGATGATAAACATCATGATTTATAAATGGTCATTCAGACCAGGTGGAAAAAGAGCACCGAGGTGTGTGATCCAATACTTTTCTTTATGGCTTAGTATTCCTGGCCAACCTGTCGTATTATTCCTGTTACCGGTAATTTTATCAATAATAGTGAACATAAACGTGGCACTAGGATGTTTAGTTGTATGTAAATATAGTGCATTGGATGTTTTTTGGTTCCTAATGTCACTATGGTGTTCACCAATTCTTATGCGTAATGAACGTGATGTTTTGCCAACATAGAAAGATTTGCATTGGCATGTAGCCAGATAAATAACCCAGCTGGTTGAACAATTGCCAAAAACCCTCATATCATATACCTTGCTTGTGTTGGAACTTGTGAACTGTTTTAACTGACTGACATGGGCACAAGATATACAATGTCCACATCGAAATGTTCCTATTAGCTCATCCCCCATGATGGTAAGTTGTTTATATTTGGCTGCACCACTTTCCCTATGTTTGTAATGGGAAAGCAAACTACCCAACGTTTTGCCTCTTCTAAATGAAAATGAGCATTGCTTGTCCAGGATACCCCTCAAAAAATCATTGGCTAGTAAAATATTCCAATTGTTATTCACAGCTTGCCTCACTGTTTGGTAATTTTTACCTAAAGTAGTAATAAGTCTGATGTTTTGGCTACTGAGATGTTTGTTTTTATCCCTGTATTCCAACAATGTTTCCCTTTCCTGCCTGTCTGACCAAATTCTGGCAGATTCAATATCAGAGATACGATATCCCCTATCCAAGAATCTGGATTTTAAATCAGCTTTAGCAGCTGTATAATCCTCATGAGAAGAATTGATTCTCCGAATTCTCAAATATTGAGATTTGGGGATGTTGCGGATGGTGTGACGTGGATGCATGCTCTTAGCATGTAGTAAAGTATTGAACTGAGGATATTTCCGGTGAATTTTGGTATTAAGTGTATGATCAATGTTCCAATATATAGTTACATCCAAAAAATCAATCATGTCCCTGTGGAATGTGACAGAAAATTCAATTCCCCAGATGTTATTGTTAAGATATTCCAGAAATTCTTGAAGATAATCTGCATCCGCACGCCACACCATCCAGCAATCATCTAGGTATCTCCTCCATATGTCCATTTCCACAAGAAATATATTGTGTAGGGGATTGTAAATGATGCATTCCTCCAGGTAGGCCATAAAAAGATCTGCATAAATAGGGGCAAAAGAAGCCCCCATGGCCGTACCTTGCAGTTGCCAATAGCATTCCCCTTGGAAATAGAACACATTTTTGGTCAGGACATGTTCTGTTAGGCAAGTCAACAAAGTGTTAAAGCCTGGAGGATAAAGTTCTGCTTTAGTGAGCCAATATTCCAAAGCCTGAAGCCCGGCCCATTGTGGTATACTGGTATAAAGAGATTTTACATCTAATGTACACATCAGCCAATTGGGCTCAAGCTGGCTATCCTCAATGATTTTCAAGAATTGCGTAGTATCCTGGATTCTTGCTCTAACCAATGGCAATAAAGGTTTAAGAAATTGGGTTAAAAATGCAGATAGTGGTTCAGTAAGGGAGCCATGGCCAGAAACAATTGGCCTTCCTGGTGGGTGTGTAATAGATTTGTGTATTTTAGGGAGTAGATATAAGATTTGTCTATTTGGATCTTTGACTTGTGGATGTTGAACAGTTTTAGATGTGATGATACCTTCCTCCAATGCAGATTGTAAAAATGAGTCAATTTCTTGCTTAAATTGGCTGGTGGGATCTATGCCCATTTTCATATAACAATGTCCAGCCGATAGTTGTCGTAAGCCCTCATTAACATAATAGTCCATATTAAGAATAACCACTGCACCACCCTTGTCAACTTGAAGAATGGCTATATTTTGATTGGCTCTAAGTTCTGATAAGGCCATCCTTTCTAAAGCAGTAACATTGTCACTACTGATAGAAGCTTCAAAAAGCGGAAAATGTAAATCTTTTAACACCGCTTGTTGAAAAATGGATACATTTTTATTCATAGGGGGTTGGAATGTGGATTTGTGGAATGTGAAATCAGTAGATCTTTGAGTGTTAGAACTATCTTGTTCAGAAAAAAACAATTTGAGGTTAAGTCTACGACAAAAATCAATGACATCAAGCGAGGTTTGATACTCATCAGAAAAGAAACTAGGAACAAAGTTAAGTCCTTTATTCAAAACTTGTTCTTGATCTACTGTAAGTACATGATCTGATAAATTCAAAACATTCTTAAAGACTGGAGTCGTTATTTCAATAGTGCTTGGATTAATCCCGTCATGGAATCTGTGGATGTGTTTGTTTCTATGTTTCCTCCCCCCTCTGGATTTCCTCCCATGCCTAAAGGGTATTTGGTGTTGATTTTCTTTTTAAGTGGAGAGTTGGCAATGTTGCCGGATTCACTGTCAGTGTAAGAAGACTCTTCCCCAGAGGTGCTGGTGTGAAACTGGTCCCTATTTTTTAATATAGATCTGGGTCTTTTTCTGGTCCTGCCCCTATTTACATTAGGGACATTTTCCTGAAACCTCAGAGTTCTTTGTACTTGGAAGGGATGTCCCTTGTCATAATCATTAATGTCTCTATTAAATTTCTTTATTTTCCTATCCTTGATGGTGGTATCATATAAAGTTAACTCCTTGGACAACTTGCCCAAAAATTCAAAATATTTGGGGCTGGATTCATGTTTCTTACATTCATTAGCGAGATCCTTAACTTCTGATAAACACAAATCTATTGTTCTTTCATAATAGGAAGCGAGAATTTTAACAAAAACCATAGAGCCTTCTCGAAGAGCTGCATCCCATTCCTCTGTAAGCCTCTGTTCAGATCTGCCTACAAGTGGATGCAGTTTAATACGTAATCCTCTAGGTGCCATGTTTTTACAAAGGTAAGCCTTAAACAGCCTAAGATGCCAAATATTGGCTCTCAATCCCTTCAGGCCCTTTTCCAAATTCCTAAAAGAGACCTCACAATCATCAATTGTATTAATAGTCGGTTGGTTAGGGTTGCTGCTTGGGATATGATTAAGACCAAAAATGGCCAAATCCTCCCTATCAGCACACAACCCATCCAAAATTTTGTCCAGATCCATGTTATAAAGAGGGGTTGTCCAAGGAGTGAACTAGAAAAATAGTATAAGAAGACAAATGTAATAAGGGCACGACCAGAAAGTCCAGAGTTGTTAAACCCAAGAAGTCAACAAATGTTGGAATGCTATCAGGACCAGTTTCAGACCAAAGTCCCCCAGTGTACCGTATGAAGAATCATAAAATAATTGTTCCTGATATCCAATATGCAGAATGTGTGTTCAAAAAACCATATATAATGAACAAAAGTATAATGTGACATATGTATGACCAACTGCTTTACATAGGACCCCAATGATACACTGTCATAAACTAATGTACGTAGGAATTGGAGTATTTCGTATAACAAATACAAATGGTGTTATTAATCAAAAAAATAACAATCATAAATCCAGAACCAATAGGTCACCTGGAATTTATGAAAGACACAGAGATTTACACCCAAAAATGGCAAATACCCTTCTGTCCAAGAGAATGGCTAGAAAATCAAAGAACATATGTGGATAAAGCTACAGGGTCTGCATAATGCATAGACCTATATTGTGTAAGCCACATATAAAAACTAGCAATCAAATGGTGTGAACTGAATGTGTGACTTGTGTAGCCCTATGTCAGAAAGCCCAACAAAGGAAAAAAATTATTTGGTCTTTATATATCAGGTTCAACCTAAGGGTTGATATCTTTTGGCAAGTCGTGAAAAACTATCCACGGCGTTATAGGCTCACTGAATACATACAGAAATTATGTCCAAGAAGGTCACAACCAAAGCAAAATAGTGCTTACAATTGTCATGTTCTTAATAGCAAAAACTAGTACAGAGAGCAGTAAAAAACACCAATTCTGTTGCTATGGTGTCACCATTATCCACATATAAAAATACTCTACATACATGGAAAAATATGCTGTAACTGAAAATTCAAAAGTAAGAAGATCTTCCTTGGGAAATATAGAAAGGTATTTACCCAAATGCGCTTTATATCTAAAAAATAATAAGTAAGATATTTGTATATCACCCTTTGGTATCAATAGAATATTAGGGTGTCATAAATCACCCAGATATTATAATAAATATGAAATGACAAATCAAGTAATGGTTTGTAATGTCAGTGCCCTAGTCAAAAAATATTTCGAGCAAATAACAATTTCATAAGAAATTGTAACACCTGGAACAAGTCCCAACACTAGGAAGATGTTAGATATAATAATAAATCCTAAATTCCTTGAAAACTGACTAGTGACCAATATATAACTGACCCAAAGGTCTGAAAAACCAAAACATGCTTGTCCAAAGTATAAGATATATTAAACATATACAAATAATCCCTATTATAGCCATAGATTAATGTTGCATGGTTTCAAAAAAATATATTTCAAAAAGAGAATGTTCCCAAGTTAGTAAAAAAAAGGAAGATATCTTTAAAAGTTCCATGTATATGAGAAAATTGTCCAGAATTGACAAACTATGATCAGTACATCCACGACCATCTGCAGGGTATGTTTAGTTGGAGAATGATGCCCTGTAAACCTTTTCCTCGTCTAGGCATATACACCAAATGCGACACAGGCCCTCGATGTCAAACCACTCCAAAATGGAGAACAGAATTCACGGTTGTGATGTATATAGCATAGTTCCAAAACAAGTCTAAAAATAGGGCCCCATACTGTTGTAGTTGTTAATTCACCGTGTAAGTTGACAATATTCCAGTAAAAAATCACGGTATATAATATATCTGAAAGAAATGTCCCAAGTTAAGGAGCTTAGATCCACAACCTTCCGCAGGGTATGTTCAGTTTAGGAGATGATGCCCTGTGAACCTTCCCTCGTATAAGCATGTACACCAAATGCGACCAGGGCCATCAATACCACAACCAAAAATAATAACGAACAAAGTTCACAGTAGTAATGCATATAGCATGGTTTCAACACAAGTTTGCTTTAAGGTTGGTTGGCCGAGCAAGTCGTACGAGCGAGGACTGGTGTTTGTTTGAACTAGGAGCCAGACCATGTATCTGGACTCCTCAACGCCCCACCGCTGTGCTCGAAAGCAACGTCCCTCCCCTACTCCACTCATTCTGCCTGCAGGTCTATTCTACAATCGTTTATGCTGTGTATTCCCGCCTATGGGGCTTATATATGCCGATTTTCCCGCACATTTCTATGATTGGCCGTTTTGGAATTGTATCTACTTCACAGAAACTGCTTTATTATGCTCCATTTTGGATTATATCCTATATATATGCTATTTCTGCATTTCTAAGTACTGCTGTCATGGCTTAGTGGTTTAGTACCTTGACTCTAGTGCATGGTATCCTGGGTTCGAATCTGACCATTGATTTTTAATTTTCATGACTGTCTAGAAATTAATTCAGGACCTGTCAATCAAAAATGCCAAAAGCACTTTTAAGCACTTAAAACCAGGTCTGCGCTCGTTTGCGTGGAGCTCACACATGCGCACTGGCGGTTAGCTTGTGGGCATGGCGCGCACCTCCGCGCAAACGATGTGCGCTGGGTTAAACCTTAATTGGCTAGTAACACGCATGTTAAGCTAAGCACAGCTAGTTGCACACAGTTTGAGCCTGTTAAACCAGTGCTTAGCTACGGGCAAGCAATTTGCAGCCTTTGAAACACTACTCAGCTACGGGCACTCTGTCTCACAGCAGCTGTATTACTTGAAAATATATGCTCCATTTCATTCCATTTTACAAAAGGAAATACTTTTACATTTGTACAATACTGTCAGTGGCATTTTTAGTGCTTATTACAAAAAAAAAAGGGTTGTTGTGTGGGCTCGAACCTTGCCTGCCTGCTCTTAACCCGGCAACTCTACCGCTATGCTATTACTTCTTGGCTTACTTTGCATATTTAGTTCTTATATCCTTTTCCACTGATTGCTAACTGCAGTTGCGCTAGTAGCACACCCGCGCACACGAGCGCACGCAGTAGCAAACATTTACGGGGTTTAAAAAAAAATAAAACAGTTTTCATTTTCATTTTATAACATCTGTTCACTTTTTACATTGCTGGTCTGTGGGGGCACGTGTTGTGTAGTGTGTTTATTCACATTTCCATGGCCTCTCTCGTGGCTGTTTACTTTCTGCCATTCTAGACTTCCGGCAGCGTGTCCGCTTGCAGGGCTTAGCCTACGGACACGCCCCCTACTGTCTTACATGGACCGTGTAAGAGTTACAGCGTGATTCAGCATGCCTCATGTACCTCATGCATATGCATGACATGCTGACATCACACCGTTTAACTGCAGCCTCCGTGTAAGAGTTATAACTCTTACACGGAAGCTTCCTGAATTTGGCCCAGAGTTTACCAATATATATCGGACTTTACTAGTGATCTTTTCACATGTATGCATAGAAATAACAGGCATAGTATACGTCCACAGATTTGTGCTTGTCAGTTGTACATGCATGTGTATATATTTATATATATATATATATATATATATATATATATATATATATATATATATATATATATATATATATATGACTATATTTCTCTCTTTGTGTATATACATATATCTATATCTAATCCATATATATATATCTATTTGTACTCAACACAATATTGTATGCCACCAAATACTTCACAGATTTTTTTCCGCAGTGCAGAAGACAGCATTCTCAGCTTCAGTACAGAACATTGTAATGGATGTGGGTTCAAATTCAGCTGTCATCCATATGAATGCAGCAATAATGCATGATAAGCAGTTGTGTAAGGGCGCACAATGAAATATTAAGCAACAACCATGCCATTAAGATTCTCATATTACTCAGAATGAATACTCAAATTCAACCATTGCGTATGTGCTGTAATAATGCAACTGATTACCTGCAGATAATACCACTGAGGAAGTGAATGTCCATCAAACTGCACATAAAGTGTATGGCAGTACCATGCAAATGTTATTTTGAGAAAGGCTTGTACACATAATAAAATATGTGACTAATTTCATAATGCTTTCAGTACCTTACCTATGTTGTTGATAATGTCATTTTTCTTGATTTGTGCAAACTGGTATTTTTCTTTTGTTTTTCAATAGCTAAGGAGGATGTGACAAGAAACAGGACCATGCTGATGGACCAGATTCATCATTTGGAGGGGAAGAAATCTGAGCAAGGTAGGGATTATATACATTGTAATCAGATCACAAATAGAGTATCAACATTTACACACCCTCTTGAATTTTACCACAGTTATCATATGGGTGTTGTAATTTTCATATGTAGCAGTTACTGCTCGGTATGGGTGTTGCAATGTTGATACTTAGTAGTTACTGCTCGGTATGGGTGTTGCAATGTTGATACATAGTAGTTACTGCTCTGTATGGGTGTTGTAATGTTGATACGTAGTAGTTACTCCTCAGCATGGTTGTTGCAATGTTGATGTGTAGTAGTTACTGCTCAGTATGGGTGGTGTAATGTTGATACATAGCAGTTTTTGCTTGGTATGGATGTTGTAATGTTCATACATAGCAGTTATTGCTTGGTATGGGTGTTGTAATGTTGATACATAGCAGCTACTGCTCGGTATATGTGTTGTAATGTTCATACATAGCAGTTACTGCTCAGTATGGGTGTTGTAATGTTGATATGTAGTAGTTACTGCTCTGTATGGGTGTTGTAATGTTGATATGTAGCAGTTACTGCTCAGTATGGGTGTTGCAGTGTTGATAAGTAGTAGTTACTGCTCTGTATGGGTGTTGTAATTTTCATACGTAGCAGTTACTGCTCGGTATGGGTATTGTAATGTTGATATGTAGCAGTTAGTGCTCGGTATGGGTGTTGCAATGTTGATACATACTAATTACTGCTCTGTATGGATGCTTTAATTTTCATACATAGCAGTTACTGCTCAGTATGGTGTTGCAATGTTAATATGTAGCAGTTACTTCTTGGTATGAGTGTTATAATGTTGATACACAGCAGTTACTGCTCGGTATGGGTATTGCAATGTTGATACATAGCAGTTAGTGCTCAGTCTGGGTGTTACAATGTTCATACATAGCAGCTACTGCTCAGTATGGGTGTTGCAATGTTGATATGTAGTAGTTACTGCTCAGTATGGGTGCTATAATGTTGATCCATAGCAGATACTGCTCGGTATTGGTGTTGTAATGCTGATACATAGCAGTTAGTGCTCGGTATGGGTGTTGCAATATTCATACATAGCAGTGACTGCTCGGTATGAGTGTTGCAATGTTGATATGTAGCAGTTACTGCTCGATATGGGTGTTGCAATTTTGATATGTAGTAGTTACTGCTTGGTATGAGTGTTGCAATGTTCATACATAGCAGTTACTGCTTACTATGGGTGTTGTAATGTTTATACAGAGCAGTAACTGTTTTTTTTAATTTCTCCAACTCTTTTGGGTTTCTAATACCATGATGGGAATGGACCCCATTCCTAAGTCAAACTACGTTTAAAGGTTCATGAAATTAGTATTGTCTCACTCTTTGATGTTAGCCAAAAGTGCTCTTCGCAGCACCCGCAATGTGCACAGTAATGACTCCTTCTGTAATTCGTACAGTGTTACATGAATTGGTAACATATCTAAATACAATTGTAAATTCTTTTTTATAAGACCAGTTGCTCCTACTACTATTGGAACTGTCTAGGTATCTTTCTTCCACATGGCTCTCATTTCTGCCTGCAGATCAAGGTATTTTATGACTTTGTGTCTTTCTGTACGCAAGACACTGTAGTCACTAGGTGTGGCGATTTCAGTGATCAATGCTACTTTTATATTCTTTTCTTGGACTACTATATCTGGTTTCCTAGCATCCATCTTTTTAACTGTTGGTATTGGGTGATCCCATGTGAAGTTGACTTCATCATTTTCTATGATTCTCTGTGGCTCATGTTTCCAGTGTTTTTCAGCCACTTCGATACCATGTTTGCACAATCTCCAGTGTAACAATCTCGTCACATTATTATGCCTTTCAGTATACATTCCCTCTGCCATTAAAGAGTCACAACTAGCAATAAGGTGTGTGACTGTTTCCAATTCGGTTGCACAAAACCTACATATGTCTGTTTCTCCCACATGTTCAATGGACTTAGTAAACAAGCATGTACGCAACATGCTATCTTGGGCTGCCAATATTAACCTTTCATTTCTTGATGTAAATTCACCTCTCCTTAACCATTCCTGCATTCGTTCTTGATCAACATGAGGCTCTTCCAGAAGTTTTCTATACTTGCAACTATATTTATGTTTTTTCCACATTTCTTGCCTTCTTTCCTGGTCCTTCACCTTATGATTTTGTTTTTAGCACATTCAGTTGCTGCCTGGTTTTTATCCACTTCTGGTTTGATTTCCATTCCTGCTTGATGCCGATATGCTTCTTCTAAATTAAGCAGAGATGTCATCTTAGATTTATTCTCCTCATGTTTCAAAACTTTCACCACATTTGGATCTTGTGAGGTCAGTAGATATGTGTGGAGTCCCATAATTGCAGATCTATACATGTAATCAATTTCAAGGAGGCCCATCCCTCCTTCAGAACGGGGAATATATCATCTTGGTATACACTGATTTTTATAAATCATTTGGTGAGCATGAAGCATCCTTTTTGTTTTAATATCCAATCTATCCAACACTTTTTGGGGCCAGTCATTCACTCCAAAACTATAAGTTAGGGCAGGAAGAGCAAACTGATTTATAGCTTGGATCTTGTTCCTAGGTGTCAATGCTGTTTTCAGGATTAATTTAAGTCTTCTAAAGTACTCCTTACTAAGCTTTATTCGCATTTGTTCATGTTTTATTGCTGATCCTTCATCAATTCCCAAGTATTTACACACCCCCTCTTGCTCAAGTTCTTTTATATCACATTCTTGTTCCAAACCGATGTTTTCCTGGTGCTGCAATTTTCCTTTTTTAAAGGTTGCTTTTGCACATTTATGAAGGCCAAATGACATTCCAATATCATCTGAAAAAGTTTTGACAACCAGCAGCTGTGCTTTCAGTTCCTCATCTGATGATCTATACAATTTTAAATCATCGACAAAAAGAAGATGAGAAGTCATTAGACTTTTGTTGTTTTTTAGAAGCCAAATTATAGCCATGACCTAAGCTGTTAAGTAAACAGCTTAATGGATTAATGGCAAGGCAAAATAGCAATGGTGACAGGGAGTCACCCTGGAATATCCCCATTTGGATTTTTATCCCTGGGATAATAATCTGTCCTTTATCATGGCTTAATTTCAAAGAGGTCTGCCACTGTTTCATGGTTACTGTAATGTAATCAATCAGTGTAGGATGTACCTTATACATTTTTAAGCACTCTTTTATCCATGAATGCAGGATACTATCAAATGCTTTTTTATAGTCAATCCATGCCATACTTAAATTCTTCAGAATATTTTCACTCTGAGAGACCCAAATAAGGGTATGAGTGCAGCAAACAAGAAGTTCAAATGATAATCCACAAGCAAGTGCAGAAATACGACACCGGAATCACTTATTTTGTACCAGTTAAATCTCATACCCTTATTTGGGTCTCTCAGAGTGAAAATATTCTGTGGTTTTTGTTTCGTGTTTTTCACTCACTCCATCAGTATTTGGTTTTGGTAGATACTTAAATTCTTCCCTTTCTTACAGTTCTCCACTATAACTTTATTTAACAACAAATGATCCTTTGTTGCATATGACTTTCTTTTATTGTTCTTTTGTTCTACTGCCATAATTGAGTTTTTTTATAAATGACTATAAACTCTGTCAGCGTCAATCCTCATGTATAGTTTATACGTCGTCAGAAGACAAGTTATTGGTCTATAATTTTTAGGGTAGCTTGCAGGTTCATGCTTAAGTAAGAGCATTGTTTTTCTTGTTGTTAGCCAGTGCGGTGTCTGTTTAGGGTGTGCATATAAATAGTTCTTACTCATGGCTAGATCCTCGTGTAAAAAAGTTAATACTTTAAGCCAACAGTTAAGTATTGCATCTGGGCCTGGGGTTTTCCAGTTAGAGGTTTTTCTCAACTTTGTTTCATTCTCTCTGGCTGTTATTTCATCCCATTTCATATCCTGTACCTTTAAACTTCTTATTCTTTCTTTTACTTCTTCGATCCATTTAGCATCTTTGTTATGTTCCACAGGATCTTCATAGATACTTCTCCAAAATGTATCTACTTCATCTTTTTTCGGCGGTCTATCAATTCCTTTTACCTTATTTCCCAATTCTCTATAAAACCTTTTTGGGTCATTAGTAAATTGCTTATTTTGTGCTTTTACGTAATATTTATCTTCGTATCTTCTGAGTCTTTCTGCCTGTTTTGAGATTTTTAGTTTGTTATCTCCAATTGTGCATTATAAATCCTGGTCTATTCTAATACTGCGCATTGCTTTTATCACATCTATCTTTCTTAGTATTTTTGTTGCTCTATTCGATCTTCAATAAGCTTCTAACAGTGACACTTCTTGTCTTAGCTGCTTTATACTTTTCTCTATTTGATATTTCCATGATGGTATTCACTTTCGTCCTCCCACGTTCCCTCACTACCCTGTGTTCCTGTGGTAGAACTTTATCAGTTATTAATTTAGCTGCACAGTAATATATTCTGTTTAATTCTGTTATATCGCATGGGTCTCTATGGACAGTCCTAATTACTGTGTTCATTTGTTTTATCAAGCTTCTGACTTTTGGGGTTTTATTAACCTTCTGCAGTCAATTTCTCTCATTGATCTTGATATATCTATCTTTGTCTATTAAATCAAGCAACTCTTCTCTTAACTCCTTTTCTTCCATACTGAGGGTACATCCCTTGTTTTCCATTTCCTGCGGGCATTCTATAGAAAGTTCTATAACATCTTCTTGTGGCACATTCTCTTCAGTTTCATCCTGTGTCATCTGTTGTTTTGTCATATGGCCTATCACTCCTCAACATTGACTGCATCAGAGCTTCCACAGTTTCCTGTTCCTTTCCTTCCTGTCTAGCTTCAAGTGAATTTTTATACTAGTTTCCTGTGGAAGGCTCCAAAATATCTTGATATCGCACCTGGCCTGTTGCTTCCTGTTCCACTTGTTTCCCCTTAATTTGGATATCCATTGCTCTAGCCTGTTGTGGTGCTTTCTGCATTTGATTTTCTACACTGAATCCTTCTCTTTGCAGCTGTTCCATTACCCCAGTTTCTATTTCTTTGACTTCTCCAGTACTAATATCTTTTTCTACTTTTCCTCTTAGTCTTCTTATTTTTTGTATTGTAAAGTTTTCCATATCCGGATTCCTTTGACTATATTTTTCTTCAAATATCTTTGGTGCTGCTCTTTTTGTATTAGTTAGTTTTGCTTTTTCCTTTGCATAAATAACTACTCAGTATGGGTGTTGCAATGTTGATACATAGCAGTTACTGCTCAATATGGGTGTTGCAATATTGATACATAGTAGTTACTGCTCGGTATGGGTGTTGTAATGTTGATACATAGCAGATACTGCTCGGTATGGGTGTTGCAATATTGATGTGTTGTAGTTAATGCTCAGTATGGGTGTTGTAATGTTGATACATAGCAGTTACTGCTCAGTATGGGTGTTGTAATGTTCAGATGTAGCAGTTACTGCTCGGTATGGGTGTTGTAATGTTCAGATGTAGCAGTTACTGCTCGGTATGAGTGTTGTAATGTTCATACGTAACAGTTAGTGCTTAGTATGGGTGTTGCTCTTCCAGTTCTGTGTTAATCTCTTCAGACAGCTC
This sequence comes from Protopterus annectens, assembly GCF_019279795.1. Lineage (NCBI taxonomy): Eukaryota > Metazoa > Chordata > Ceratodontiformes > Protopteridae > Protopterus > Protopterus annectens. The sequence goes on along the minus strand of NC_056744.1, from coordinate 413,919,382 downwards.
TGTGCAAATTTTCAGGGTGCTGTGATGTGCAGTTGTGATTAACAACATTGAAGGTACCCTTGGATTGTTGTATACCATAATGATATGGTATATTCAATGCCTTTAATCGTGATTTATACAGTTTTTTATTCATTGCATCTTAAAGAGGACTCAGGATATGATGGCCCATGAATCAACCAATTGCTCTGGAGGAAATGAGCAGGACCCTGCCAAATACATCTGAATCTTTGGAGGAGGTTCGAGCACTAAGAGAGGAGCCAGGACCATCTCATACCATCATTTACATAGAACAGGGATATCAAGCTCCACCAGTACCAGATGATGTGTGAGACCAGATGTGGGAGGTCAGCACCAATGTCTGCAAAAGGCAGATGCCGTTGATGATGGAAAATGCAAACCTCATTTCAGGAGATCACCACAGAGCTCATTCATGAGCTTCATCAATGCCAAAAAAGTTCCTCAACTGAATACATATAATCTTTGTGTTGCTTCAATGTGTTATGTGGCCTGTATGTAGTAGACCCATACGCTATCAGTATTATTGTCATGGTATATATCTGTGCAAATTCTGCCATGTGACAGTCATATATTCCATGCTTTTCTCCCCTGAGCGTGTGCCATAGGCTGTTCAGCTATGGCATCATTTACCATGTCACCATTTGCTGTACAATGTGGAAGCCTCTTGATTCTTTTGACAAGCCAAACTTTTGTTTTTTGCAGATATGTTACCCAATATCATCACCCACATTTATCTGCAGACCTATACAAATTAATTTGGTACTGTCTCATTTGACATTATCTTTTGCAGACACATACACTGTATTAAGGAATACTAGGTGTGAGCAGTTGTGGTTCCCATTGACATATGTCACCACATATGTATGCCCCTCAGTTGGACTAACACATCACATGAACAAAGTGCTGATTACAATCAGTGAAGGACTGGCACATATGCTGAGGAGTGCTACAGTCATAGTACCATATGTCCACCATAGATTCCTACCTGTGTTGATGTTCCTGTCATATTGACGGTGTATTTGTACCTGTGGAGTGGCACTGTGTTAGGGTGTGCTGTTTAGATGCCTTGCTTCACACTATATAGGGCACTTTATGTAGACATATCCCTCTTTCATTTTCTACTCCAGCCTAACCATAACTATGTGCACCTGGATTGCTGGAAATAGTTCATATGGGAGCATTTCTTCCTCTTAAACAATGAAATTAATGCTCATAAGGGGCGCATGGCACTAGTGGGGTTGGTGGGGTATTATGTGCATCCTGCACCTACGTGTTTAAGTGTATGTTCTGACTCCTGTGTATTTCATCATGCCAGAGGGTTGCAGTTTCCCACAAATTACATTGTCCACCATTCCAGGCATTCTGACATGTCGCACTAGGCCATATTGCAGACCATATGTCTATGTGGCCACATTGAACACTTGTGGGTGGCACTAATATAGTTCCGCATTAGAGTTTCCCACATCAACTTTGTGTATGCTGACTAGGTTCCACACATTGTAACTTTGTGTAGATTATGCATGAGTTACACTCAACACTTGTTTGTGTGCCTTTTTCATCAGTTGACATAATTTTTCCTAAAAATATGATGGCATGTCACTGCATAAAAAAATAAACGTGTTTCACATGTTATTAGCAAGTGTTGTTAAGGCAGTGTAATTCAATGCATTTGTTCTACATGTCTGTTTGTCTATATATGACATGACATTTTCTTTTTGCACATGCATTTTCATGTTTCCCTTCCCACATGTGTGGGATTATTGTGCCACATTTTTGCAGCCATTTCATGTGTTGCTGTGGCCTTGTATGGCTGTCTATATGAGTTTATTAAATGTTGATGCACAGATGTTTATGACAAATTTGCTACTTTTGAACATTATTATGTTCTGTCTCATTCACATACAAATTTGCCTTCCATGTAGTTGCACATCTGATGTGCTATCACTATATACTGCAGCATATGTTCCAATACTTAGCAGATTGTAATCAGCACACTGTCCATGTGATGTGTTAGTGCACACATTTACAAATGGAAGTGTGATACTCAGCTTTAGATGCCACATTACATATATTCCACATGCCCAGCATTGACTGTTCTGCATTTGATGTTCTGTACATGACCACTCATGTTCCAGCATCCATATCATTGCTAATGGTTCCACTTCACAATACCGAATTACTGAAAACTTGAGCTTCATATGGTCGAGACCATATGATCAAGTTTTCAGTAACTCAAAATTAGGAAGTGGAATTATAAACAAAACAAAAACTCAAACACATCGACTCTGCATGGGGGGCAAGCCCCCCTGCACCCTCCCTACTTAAATATACCATCTCCGTGATCGCACTATAGTGAGGAAACGGGAGATCTCCCATTCTGTGCTTCTGCATACAGCATGGAATGGGAGATTTCCCTTTTCCCCACTGTAGCGTGATCTCAGAGTTGGTATTTTTAAGTAGGGGGATGCAGGGGGGCTTGCTCCCCTGCAGAAATGATGTGTTTGAGTTTTTTTATGTTTATTCCACTTCATCATTTTGAGTTACTGAAAACTCGATCAAATAGTCTCGACTATATGAAGTTCAAGTTTTCAGTAATTTGACGCTCTGAAGGGGAAACTTGCCAGCACATATGCCACCAGTAGACATGGCATGCATACATTCCTGTATGATTTGTGACTGAACATATCTGATACAGTTGAACATGAAAGCTGCAGACTTGCTTTGCTGTACAAGCAGTTTATGTTTCCATAGGTAGCTGATACTTGTTTGCACCAGACATGGCACCTATTGTGACACAGGTGTACATTACCCATGTGCATGACATGCACATGAAAAATCTGACCTTATTTGGCCTGCACATACATAATACCTTCTTCCTGGTGTCTAGTGTAATGCATAAAATTATAACAGTACGAAAAAAAAAAAAAAAACATGCTGGAGCCACAGTAGACCTACATCACCATATGCACAATTCACAGAAATATAAATAGTTACCATTGTGCATGTTGAACTAGAACAACTAGCTCTAGCATATCAGGGATGCTAAATATGTACAACTGTGGTGTTCATTCAGCAGGATCGATTAATGTCCATAGCTGGCACATGGTATTGTATCATTTCAGTAACATTAGCTTGCAGTTATCTTTACTTATGCATTGATAACTCTGTTTTGCAGAAATATTGTTCTGCTGTTACCTTGATACAATACTTATATGCATGTCACTAAATTTCATAGTTGCAATATATCTTTGTAGACAAATAGAATCATAGGATCATAGGACATTACTAGGCTAATGGCCCTGGGGCCCTTACAAGCCTAGCCAAGAGTTTATCCCCAAAAAGAAAACCTCTGTCAGCACCTATCACCCCAGTCAATGAGGGGCACAGGTGGAACCCCTGGGACAAATTTGTGGTTTCCCATTGACTCCTCAAGGTTGCACTTGAAGAGAGTCAATGAGGTACTCAGTTTGGCTTGTATGCGAAATCTATTCCACAGACGGGGCAGCCTCTGGGAGACAAACCTGTCTCTCCAGCAGGTTTTGTTGCTGTTGCATATTAGATTCAGGTCATTCAAGTGGTTAATGCTTGAGGAGTCAGACTTATGGATATGCAGCATCTCTAGTAGGGCAGGGTCTGAGATTGCCTTGCAAGCAAGATACAGATCTGACTAGAGTGATAGTGATTTGAGCCCATCTACATAGGACAGGTGTTAGGGGCCATGGATTCAAGGTATTTTTGTGGCCTTTCCAGTTGGTGCAGATGTTTGAAGTGGTATGTACCAAATGGGGAATTATACTCAATTATTGGCCTAATGAGGGAGGAGTACAGAGAGGTAATAACCTCCTTTTTTCTGGATGCAATGTCCTTTACTTATCAGATGAACCAAGTAAAAGGCTTTTCTGACCACTGCCGCTACATGATGGTCACATGTGAGTACCCAGGTCTCTCACCACAGGTTGTGTGTTTAGGGGGTTGCTGTTGATGTGGTAATCAGTAGGGGCCGTGTTTCTGCTGAATAGTATGAAGATACATTTTTTTGCATTTAGCTTGAAGCCATAAATGTTTGCCTCCCAGGATCCACTGTCCTTTCTGTCCATATGATCCTATATGTGTTTGGTTCTTCCTTACTTTCAGACTATGCTATTTGTGTACATGTCCAGAGCTGTACTCCTACGGCATGTGTGCAATTGCACATATGTGTGCTGTGGCATATTCTGTGCTCAGACAGGTATTGATGAACACAGCATGCATCAGTAACTCCTGATTCTCCAATAAGGTACCTACACAAATGGCATCACAGTAGTAAGGATGTGTGAATTGGCACATTACTTTGCTTACTTTAGCATGGTGATCCATTTGTTTGTTGCATCCCTCCTTTGTTACTGCTTTTTTTTGCCATTCTGTGCCTTCTCCTGCACTGTGTGTATATGTATTGTTTTTGTGTCATGTCACATCAAATTTGTATTTCATCACACCATGCTTGCCTTTTATGGTACCTTTTTTGTTACATGATTCTTCCTGATCCCAATTCTCCCGTCCAGTCTTATTTTCTGAAAAAAAAATATCAGGGCCTATTCTCACCAAAAAAAGTACCCATGCTTTTTATTTCCTTCCTCTGAGCTTCCTTTTCCTTCTTATGTGTCACCCCTCTTTATTGTCATCCAACTTCTGCTGTACTATCTTCTCCATTCCTTGGGGTGTATGCATGTTGAGTGTGTTCCCTACCATTTGTTTCACTCAGCCACATTATTTTTTTAGGCACCCACATACTGCAACACTAATGGTGTGGTATGCCATGCCACATATACTGCAACACTAATGGTGTGGTATGCCATGCCACATATACTGCAACACTAATGGTGTGGTATGCCATGCCACATATACTGCAACACTAATGGTGTGGTATGCCATGCCACATATACTGCAACACTAATGGTGTGGTATGCCATGCCACATATACTGCAACACTAATGGTGTGGTATGCCATGCCACATATACTGCAACACTAATGGTGTGGTATGCCATGCCACATCACCATTTTTTTTAAATGTCATCAGCTACTTGGCAGAATCTAAACCATTCTGACATTATGCATATCCAGCTCTCTGAATATTAACATGTCACAGACATGTACCTAAGTTGTATACTATTAATTATCAATTGTATAACTGACTATGCAGCCTTTATTTTCTGCATTTACCTCCTTTATATGTAACATAAACTCACATTGGTTTAACATCTGTGACATTTTTCTGTGCAGTTTTACCATTTCCAAACTTTGAAGTGCTCCTTTTAGCATACTGCTTTTTTCCTTGTAGCCTTTGAAGTTGAACCTAATTATTGGAACTTCTGCTCTCCTTCAATGCACATGAACAGTACTTGCCTATATGCTTATTGTGTACTGAATCTTATTTACATATTACATTGCTTGGTGGATTTCTTGTACCATACTTGAAGTAGTTTACAGAGTTGCGCAAATATTTTGAAATCTACCCCAAAATCTGCCTTGTCAGTATTACTACTCCTTTGCAGTTTGCCCCTTTATTTACACCAAAGATGTCAGACTAGCTCAACTGAAGACTTTTTGTAATCACACCCATTGAGTACAGACTTTACAGAGGATGTAAGAAGTATGGATCAATCAGAAATATGAGCACAATAAATACTTTGAAAGGCTATTGCATTGAACTACATACAATAAATGCACAGTTCAGCAAAAAGGACAGTCTATTTATTTGGTGTAGCTAAAACATTTAAAGTTTCAGTGACATTTACTAGTAAAGGTAATATGTAAAAGTTTGTTGCACTACCTGGTTTAATAAACTCCTACATAAGAGGTCAGTGGGCTAATCTACAAGATATTCCCTCAATTATATGTTCTTCCTTTATAACCAATTATTTAAATTCTTACATGCTGCTTCATAGGTTTAGGAAAAAAATGGCAAACTGGAAATACCATGGAAAAGTTTACATCAAAATATCATAGACCTATCCTATTCTAATGCTCTGCAAATTATTATTTTTTTATTCTCAGTTAACTGGTATAAATATTTTTCTAGTATATTTTAGTTAGTGTGCCCGTTTTTAGTAGAAAAGAAAACTGTAACAAAAACAAATTTGAGAAAAAAATTCTCAGAATGTTTTTTTTTTTGTAGGTCACAGAGCCCCTATCCTGTGCAATGAACTGTGTGCCCTCTGTCACCTTATTTTAATTAATAAATTCTAAATGCATTGGATGTTAAAGAAAATGGTAATGCCATATTTGTGATACATTAGAGTAAACATTTTGTTTCTCAGCAAAACAACTTTTTTTTTAAGAAAAGCTGGGCTGAGTTATGGTACTGGCTGCTAGGCTGCAGCTTCTGCAATGAAATTTAACCTTTCAGGAAATCCTATTTTATTTTACTGTTTGTCCAATAAAAACAGATGACATTCCTGCTTTGGGGGCTCAGAATTTCATACATTCTACTGCACATGTAATGAGTTCTGACTTCTGTTAAAAAAATGAAAAACTGAAGTACTCAGCTGGGCTGTTTTCTAAAACAGACTGACATTAGACTGAAACCAAACAGAGAATCCTTTAATTATGTGTTATTATATGTTATTATATGTCTTCCTACAGTTCTGAGACCAGCAGAAAGAACAAACCAAATGAATGTCTGTGCTGCTGTATGAACCAGCAAGGAAGCATTTTGTATTGGCTCAGGCTACCTTATGTGGCTGATGCAACCTCAGCCTGGACACAAAGAAGAAGTGGACACAGGAGTAACAGCATGGGAATAACTTGTTTTATTTTTTATTAATGTTTTTATTCTTTTAATATCATTATACATGCTACCATCATGCAGTCTGTAGGATGGTATTTATTATTTAAGTCTGTATAATATATATATATATATATATATATATATATATATATATATATATATATATATATATATATATATATGAGTGCTACAGAATCCTGAAAGCATCCTGAGACCAAAATCTAGAAAGTTCAAAATACTGAAAACTCAAAATACTGAAAATTCAAAATCCTGAAAACACACAGGATACCAACACTCACTATATTCCAACAAACAAGTACATACAGAAACAAATGAAACACAAACCATATTTCTCTTCTCCAAGTATAAGTGGGGGGGGAGCCCCCATGCACCTCTCACACCCCCTGCTACTTAACTATGTCAACTCTAAGATTGTGTGTGTGTGTGTGTGTGTGTGTGTGTGTGTGTGTGTGTGTGTGTGTGTGTGTGTGTGTGAGTGAGTGAGTGAGTGTAAGGCGGGTTTACACTGCATCAGATACTGTAAAGTTCATGGAATCTGGTGCATTATGCCAATATCAGTGGAAAAGTTGAGGATAAACATGTAATGTGTAAATATGCCACAGTGAACTTAGACTATCTCAGCACATAAAAAAGTATCTCAGTAGTAACAGCACTCTGTATGTTAATCACAGCTACTCCATAAGTCATGAAAGATCACTGTCAAAGCATGATGCACATTAACAAAGTTAAGAAAAAAATCTCACAATTTAAGCAACCTGCCATTTGTAAATACATATCTGCAACAGAATCTGTCCAGTGAGCTTACAGACAATTACTGAATATCAACATAACTCTGTTACTATTAAAATATGCTAGTTATCACTTACAGGTTCTGATGGAATCCATAAAGTTTCTAATAAAAACATTAATAAAGGTAAAGGACCTTCACAGCCACATTACTACAGCTAACATTAGCTAACAATGTTATGTAGGACATGTGTAGGGAACACAGGTAACACATACATAGATGCATACACACAAGGAAAATGAGAGACAGAAAAGCAGACAAGGCTTATGGATGAAGAAAAGGGACATAGGAAAATCTAAGGGGAGTGAGAGAGGCATGGGCAATATTTTTTTGGTGGGAATAGGCCCCGTTTTTATTTTTTTTAAGAAGAAACGGAAAAGTAAAGATGGGGAAAGAAACATAAATTGGCATCACAGCAGATATACCCCATAACAAATATCAAACACATGACAGACAAAGGCTGATAATAAACAGTAAAACAAGTAAGTTACACAGATGGCATACCGGACAACACAGGAAATGGAATGTTGTCAAACAGAGTGGGGATGCATACCAGCCATGGTGAAATACATATATACTTATGCCCTATCACATGATATGTCTCAAACTGTGTGGCAGTCATACATTCATGTGTATTGCCAAAGGCAGATGTGGGTTGTAGAGTAATAAACATGGTTCACAGTACTCATTTGATAAATAAACCAGTATCCAAGTTGTCTGTCAGCAGTACAAGTGTAAGCCAAGTAACGTCACAGATGAGCAAATACAACTCTAGGAATGCCAGATAACACCAGCAGGGGACAGAACAGAACCTCTGACCATGCATGCACAAGGCAAACAAACAAACACAGTGCCAAAAAGGAGTACTAGAACAAAGCAGCAATCTGGCTGCTACCTAGACAAGTAGGTGTACACAACTGAACAGACACATAATGGAATGCATATGTCATTCACATATGCCATGTCAAAGGCAACATGCACAGGTGTAGGAATATATGTATGACTGTCAGTGACCTAACAGAAAATTAGATAAAAGAATGTCAATAAAAAATACACACACCAATGACATATAATAATAATAATAGTATATGGTTACAAATCTAACAGTACGGCTATATAAAAAATATCAGGTTGTGCACATGAATTGCAACAATGTATACTGGTTACAGTGTAGCATACAAGTATAACAACAACAAAGATGTATGGCCAGCAGTAGCCACCGGCTTGTGCGCATAAGTCCTGCATATGAAAAATGGCTATAGAGTTGGCACACCTTGACCTTGTAACCAAACTAATACGTGACAATGGATAAGAATTCCAACAAAAGCAAACGTATCTACAATGCATATCACACACCTACAAAAGTGAAATTCTGCCATGCCCTTAACCCATTAAGCTGTCTACTTAACAGCTTAGGCTATGGCTATAATTTGGCTCCTAGAAAACAACAAAGTGTAAAGACTTCTCATCTTCTCTTTGCCAGTGATTTAAAACTATATAGCTCATCAGATGAGGAACTGAAAGCACAACTGCAAGTTGTCAAAACTTTTTCAGATGATATAAGAATATAATTTGGTCTTCATAAATATGCAAAATCAACCTTTAAAGCAGGAAAACTGCAACACCAGAAAAACATAAGTTTGGGAAAAGAATGTGATATAAAAGAATTTCAGCAAGAAGGAGTGTATAAATATTTGGGAATTGATAAAGAATCAACAATAAAACACAAACAAATGCAAATAAAAGTTAGTAAGGAATATTTCAGAAGACTTAAATTAATCCTGTAAACAGCATTGACATCTGGGAACAAAATTCAAGCTAAAAAACAATTTGCTCGACCTGTCCTAACTTACAGTTTTGAGTGATTGACTGGCCCCAAAACATGTTGGATAGATTAGATAGGAAAAAATGAAGGATGCTTCATGGTCACCAAATGATTTATAACAGTGTATACCAAGATGATATATTCCCCATTCTGAGGGAGGGATGGGCCTTCTTGAAACTGATTACATGTACAGATCTGCAATCATGGGACTGCACATATATCTGCTGACCTCACAAGACCCAAACGTAGGGAAACATTTGAAACATGAGGAGAATAAATCTAAGATGTCTTCCCTTCTTAGTCTAGTAGAAGCATATTGGCGTCAGGCAGGAATGGAAATCAAACCAGAAGTAGATAAAAATCAGGCAGCAACTGAATGTGCCAAAAAACAAAAGAAAGAATATAAGGTGAAGGACGAGATGAGAAGGCAAGAAATGTGGAAAAAAGCATAAATACAGTTGCAAGTACAGAAAACTTCTGGAGGAACCTCATGTTGATCAGGAATGAATGCAGGAATGGTTAAGGAGAGATGAATTCAAACCAAAAGATGAAAGAAAAAGACATTGGCGGCACAAGATAGTTGGTTATTTACACATTGGTTTACAAAGTCCATTGAACATGTGGGAGAAACAGACAAATGTAAGTTTTACCAAACAGAATTAGAAACAGTTGCCCACCTCGTTGCTGGTTGTGACATTGTAATGGCAGTAAGACTGTATACTGAAAGGCATAATAATGTGGCGAGACTGTTGCAGTGGGGATTGTGCAAACATTATGGTATTAAAGTGGCTGAAAAACACTGGAAAAATGAGCCACAAAGCATTATAGAAAATGATGAAGTCTACATCAGATGGGATCATCAATTACCAACAGTTCAAAGGATAGATGCTAGAAAACCGGATATAGTGGTCCAAGAAAAGAAGACAAAAGTAGCATTGATCATTGAAATCACCACACCCATTGCCTACAGTGTCCTGCATACAGAGAAACACAAACTTATAAAATATCAGGATTTGCAAGCAGAAATGAGAGCAATGTGGAAGAAAGATACCCAGATAGTTCCAATAGTAGTAGGAGCAACAGGTCTTATAAAAAAGAGTCTACAGTCAAATTTAGATACACTGCCAATATGTCACCATACGAATTGCAGAAGGAGTCATTACTGGGCACACTGTGGGTGCTCGGAAGAGCACTTTTGGCTAACATCAAAGAGTGAAACAATACTAATTTCATGAACTTTAATTGTACTTTGACTTAGGAATGGGGTCCATTTCCATCACGGTATTAGAAACCCAAAATATTTGGTGAAATTAAAAAGTGGAAGAGAGGTGGACAACATGGGTCCACATCAAGGACAACATGACATTCAATCTCTGTAGCCAAACAATAAAGCAGGACAACAAGGTAAGATGGCACATTGCAAATGCATGTGTACACCACAAAGACTGCTGTTGAAGTCAACCCAAAATACATTGAAACAAATGGCAAACGTATGTCACATGGGCACACTGCTTTGCTGATGTCACCAAAAATGACCAAGTATAAATCATACGTTCAGTATCATGCAATCATCAACAAGCATAGATAAGCAGGCTAAGAATTATTACATATACATATACTGCCATACCAATGTAAAACAGCATGTGGAATGCAGGCTAAGAATTGTTACATATACATATAGTGCCATACCAATCTAAAAGAACATGCGGAATGCAGGCTAAGAATTATTACATATGCATATAGTGCCATACCGATGCAAAACAACGGATCTACTTCATAACACCAACAAGCGAAAACACCTACAATGAGATCACCAAAACTACAAAACCGAAAGTTCAAAAACACCAAAGTTCACATGCCCGACAAACCACAATCCTGACAGTCAACAACACAAAATAAATTCCTTTTCCAAAAAACACACAGACAACACAAGCACACCAAAAACCTTACAAACCTACATTAAACCTTACATACACAACTATCTATGCACTAACCTTAACCCAACATTAAGGTCCATCACTATTGCACACTTTCCTGCACTCTAACCCTAAAGTCCATCACTACAACACACTTCCCTTACCCGGACCCTAACCCTAAAGTCTGTCACTATCGCACACTTACCTTACCCGCACCCTAACCCTAAAGTCCATCACTATCTCATACTTACACAGTTGTGCTCATTTCGCATGTCGGTGTTTTCAGCGTTGGGATTTCGAACTGTTGATTATTTCTGTTGTTGGTCTTCCACTGTCGGTGTTCTTGTTGTCAGCATTTAGAGCTTTCATTGCTCTCAGGTAGACCCAAAACAACATGTGGAATAAACACCTGCATTGTATCTCATGGCCACTGTTTATTACCAAGAAGAGGACAGTCCTGGGAGCAAAATTACGGCACATAAGCATTAAGTCAGTGACTGCTCACATGTCAAAAGTGCAATGTTATTCTCCTATGGATTAGAATATGTGCAGAGACTTACATAAATCATTGAATATCTCCATCATTTGACAAAAGATGTAAATTTATGTGAATAATGAATGGATGTGCAAATGTAACATAGACCAAATATGGCATACTGTACTGTTACTGAATAAATTATCATTACCATAGTGTTTACATGAATGTTACATTGGTGATCTATGCATTCTGTAAAGAAGGATTGCTCATATGTATGAGGTACATCTATATGACCCAACATGGCATCAGCATTGCCAAAATATGCTACACACAATGCCATCATGCCAGTATGATGGCATGACAAATGTCATCTAAAATACATGAGCAAGAACATGTCCATCTACTGCACATACATGATATGGTAATATACAGATCATAGCCATACCACTGTGGTAGTGTTGGACTATGGGTAACATGTTGCTTAAAAGTTTGTGTCACTAATGCACATGTTCACAGTGGAACCTCTGTAGCACTAGTTGCATATTAACTGCTGAAAATCATGGACAGCTGAATGTTGAAGGAAAGTCTAATGTGTTAATGTGTGTGTGTTCTTCACATGTTAAAACATAATGGTAAATGTTACACAATATCTGCATTGTACATTTGGACCTGTAACATATAAGCATGGCAGTGAAACTGTATGCACGAAGAAGTGTGCATACACACTCCAATCACTGAAATGGCAAGCACCATGGTGGCAGCATTACACAAGAGGATCACACAGACAGAATTTACAGAGCTGAGGGTCACCCTGATGGTGTGAACATCACAGATGATCTCTCAGGCTATCTTTCTGAATGAGTCATGCATAGTCCCATTATGACCCTCATCAGTGTACAAAACACATCTGTCACAACCTCATGTATCTGCTCCTGATTATCATCTTGCTGTGGTTCCTGGCATCATGTTCTCTGGGGTGCAATAGGAAGGATGGCACATGCAGGTCCAACTTCTTCATGATCCTCATCTTCATCATGACTGTCATCATTGGAGGGCTCTGACAGTGGCCTGGCATGCAGTCATCACAAACAACTGAAGTGAGATTGTCTGTGGGTGCCATGCTCTGTCAGGATGAATCACATCACAGGACAGATGTCACCTATGCATGCCAGATTCTGCCTGTTTGCATAATATACCCACTGTGACACAATGAACAGGCAGAAAACAGTCGGTATGAAATGTTACAATATGTTATGACCATAGTCAGCTGCCACCACATGTGATGTATGTCGGTGATCAAAACCATAACAATGAAAACCAAATGTCTATCAGACCACACATACCTGTGAAAATCATAGCTGACATTAAACTGAAACTGATGTGCACATCTGCCATCTAACAGACATTAAGTAACTTCCTATCGACATGTGATGTCTGCATATCAGAATATGAGAATGAAGGAATATTAGCATACATTAGAGGTCCATACCTCTCAACCTCTTAGCACAAGAAATCTGGACAAAGCCTGACATAATGGGGGGACAAAGACCTCAAAATAGGGACACATTTTAAATATTGCTCTTATAAACTTAGAAAGTTGCTAGAATAACATGATTTGTATTAGCATGCATTCTCTGAAGGATATTAAGCCTGCAACTCAAAAGCATGTCATTATTTAGTGACTTTAATCCTTAGATGATCCTAATAATTTGCTAAAAAACACAACTTTTATGAGGAACAGACCAAAATTATGAGGCAAACATCTGGACATTCTCCAAAAATCTGTACAGTTGAGAGGTATGTAGAGGTCTCATTTAAAACACAATTCCAAATTAAATGCTGCAAACATTATTATGTAACACAATTATAAATAACAGATTTGCTACTAGTAGGTAGCTTCCCGTGAATACAACACTTTCCCTATGCCCCATTATCTACACTTATGGACATTTTCAATATCAGAGCATGTTAGGACACCGTATCCATCTGATGAAGTCCGGTGGATGAAAAAGCAGTGTGATGTGTGCATTTATGTACTGAATAAACTTAGCTGTCGTTTCCATTATAAGTATTCAGATTAATTTATTTCACCTCCATTGGTGTCTGCTTTTGTTTCAAAAGTTGTTTCTTGGTTTTCTCGGGCACTTTACCTAATTTTTTTGACACTGTATTCATCATACAATGTGAGCAGCTCACTCAAATGTAAATCATGACATGACCTGAACAGTTGTCTGTTGGGCAGCATTAAGCATTACAAACAAACACAAAGTTAGCACACTTAACATTTCCTGATATTATAATTAAAGCATGCTTCATGCAACATTTATGTAATTCTACTTTGCAAAACAATACTGGGAAAATGGCAACATATAATAGTATAGGGACCTACACTGTTTAATACTGATGTATACCTCAGTAAATTGTCCAGCTGACTGACAGTATCAGTACTTCCATGTTTTTTCCCTTGCATGTGAGCCCTAAACAGTTATGTTTGTATGTGAATGTCACATTTATTCCATGTGTCTTTGCATGTAATGAGGCATATGAAAAGCCACCAATTAACATTGTTATAATGAATACAGAGCGAGATGACAATACCATGGAAAATATAAAAGCCATATGACAAGCAGCTGCCCCAGGCAACATGGTCATTGACTGACCACACATCCATTTAAGGAATACAACAAAGACAACAGTAATAATGTTCATTCCTAAACATAATGATGAGAATCTAGTATATGTTGTACAACCAGTATTGTCTGTCTACAAATCCATGCATGACCTACATTCATTTATTAGTAATTAGAATGCAAACAAGCTGATGCTGTATGCGGATTATGAAATGGTGCAAAGAAATGCCTATGTGAACAAGTATCCACAAGCAGAGGATACAAGCAGGTTTTAAGAAAATCATGAAAGGTGTTGAAGGTAGATGTAATACCCATTTTGAATTAAAGATCATGCCATACAATCTACCAGTGACAGATTGAGGACTCACACAACAGACAATGTCACCCATTCAGTATGTGAATAGGCAGGCTATGCACATCAAATCAGCAGCTAAGAATAACACACATATAAATGTACCAACACATGCATTACAAACAATAGACAAAACCCTATAAACCTGTAGGCAAAACATCCACTTCAAAAGAGTTGTGACAGTTACACATAACATACTGACGCTTAGGTTGTGGCCTACATTTAAAAACCTATCTTCAGAAAATATGACTTGCTGCTAAATTATATTTAAATATATTTTTATTTAAAGCAGATTTATAACTACAAGTATTGTGTGAGTATTGCACTTACATTACTGATGCATGATGGATATTCCTGCATTATAAGTAATATAATACAGTCCTGTAACAAGGATCAGATCTATTTAATTTACAAAAACAGAAAAAGTAATCAACATACCTCTCTCCCTCTGCTGCCCTCCAGCCCGCACATCTGCTTGATGCACAAGGCATAGTTCTCAGTCGATTACTTGCAAAACAGAAAATAGCAAGTATGAAGAGCATCGCAGAATCACTGTACGCATTTTGTAATGTTACACGTGTATTCCTTTTCATCTTGGAACAGAATTGAAGGACAGGAGATCAAATCCACAACTGTAAAATGCATTCACTCTAACCCTACACCTGCCCGCCTAAAAGCAAATGGTGGTATTGCAGTGAAAAGACTTGGAGTTATGAATGTGCAAGGGTGAGGTACTAATATGGATCACAGCTTAGCCATTACAAAAAGGACAACATACTATGCATTTAGGAATGTAAGTTGCAGGCCTGAATGTAGGTCAGCACAGTGGTCACAACCAAAATCCCCAAGTGAAAACTTTCATTCCTCAAAGAGTGGAACACTGTCATGTTACATAGCTGCTGTTAACAGATAACTAAAATGTGCTGTACATTATGGACACAGTAATGTATTTTATGTTGGAGGACATATAACGTCTGCAAATATTCACTGAAAAAGTACACATCATAAATCAAATGCATTCATGATATCAGTGTTTCTCCAACTGTATGTCTGACCATCTGTCTTCCTCCAAATACAAGGATAAGAAGGTTGCTGAAGTTAATTTAATAAAGAATGACACAGTTATACATTAAATTCATTTTGTAAATGTTATCATATCCCAAAAATTTCTTTTTGGAAGAAATATAGCAGTCTGTTCCAAGTGTTACAAATAACACTGTAGTAGAAGAGGTGCTGTTGGCAGAACATTATAGATTATGGAGATAGAAACCCGATGAAGAATCAACTTATTCATAAGCAGGCTCAAAATAACTGTTAATATCAAGAAGCAGGTATGTAGACGAGCATTTTCAATAATATTTGAAAGACACAACAATAAGAATATAATGAGAGCTTTCCCCTGTGTGGAGTTGACCCCACACCCTGCCAATATACATGCATGCTAACCTGTTTTTTTTACAGGCAGAGCTAATAAACAACACATATTCCTTCTGAATAAACTAGTACTGCATATGTGTATTCGTATTTCTGCAGATAGTGGATGAATACAGAAACTTCAGACATATTAACGCTATAGGCTATCATGGCCAACATAAACACTAGTTATCATCAAATATTACAGTTAATAAGATATGTAGCCAGTTGTACATGCATTTCTGCTGTGCTAAACAAGTGAGACTGTAATAAGAATGTTCACTTTTTAAGAGGAATGTACTAAGTTATTTCTGATTAATTATTCACACATACACAGGTGGACTAGGTGATACTGTCAAAGTATTACAGGTAACTAAGAAACACAGCACCCTAAGTGCTATAGGCATCAGTGATGCACGACTGTACTGGATGTGTGAAATAATATGGTTATATTTTGAAAAACATATACATCTACACTGTGCAATATTAAGTATATTATAAACATACTGAATAAATAAATCACTGTGGTGGTGGTGCTGCGGTAACGTTGTCGCCTCACAGTTAGACGTTGCCCATTTGATTCTCAGTTAGAGCGTCTTCTATGTGGCGACATGCATGAATGGACATTCCTTCATTGAAGGTTGTGCATTAGGCCCGGCAAGCCAACACATAAAAATCTACTGCCAATCATTAGACCGGAGTTCCGCTGTGGCGACCCCTAACCGGGAAAAGCCGAAAGACACAACAACAACTGAATAAATAAATCCAAGGTGAATAGAACCCATACTTATGCTGAGAACAGTCATCATGTCATCTTAATTTTCCAGATGAGTTAATTGTCAGAACAGCTACTTAATGGTTTTAAAAGGGATATATCAGCTATATCTGGAACACAGCTGTATCTTTGAATTCCATAGGACTGTTCAGTTATATGTAGGATTGTGACACTTACTGTAGGCATCCCCTGGCTATTGTTGCACCTCAGTGATCCTCAAATGAAGCTCCTCTGTGTCCCTCTGATGCCGGTCATGATTTTGTTGGCGAACCTGCACTCCATTCTTGTAGATCCCTCTATATTGTCGATGCCCCCTTGCAATCCAGTCCCAAATGTCAATAATCATGAGGATCCATGATCTGGCTCTCATGCAATGCTCCATGCCAGTGTAGCTGATTATGATTTGGGTAGTCTTCTCCTCTTCAATCCAATTGAGTGCCCAGACATGTTGAAGCCTTCTGGAAGAAGCTATCTTGATAATGTCGATAGCACCTAATGACTGAGAAACTGTGCCCATTGTACATTTTCATTAAGTGCCTCAGATAATTTGCATGGTATACAGTACTCAGCTTATCAACATACATCATACCTTCTTCATGTAGTAGCTTTCTGTATACACACAAAGCATGCATGAACTGCAGACAGACATCTCAATTGCTTGCAAGACACATGTTATGCTGCTCTAGCCTGTAACAATGAATCAAGGCCCAATGCAAGAAAACTTACATTAGGGTATATGATTACTAGTACTGACAACAGAACTTTTTGTAGCTCTTACAGCATAATTTTTTTTGTTACTAGATACACCTTACACCTATTTCATTCACATAAACAAGAACAATCATTTGCGAATATGGCCCTTATTCTTTACTTAAAGTACGCCTCAGACATTTATGTTGTGGTATCAATATAACATTAAAAGTTACACTATTAATCAGTATTATGTGTAACTAATATTTCAGGTTGACATATCACAAGTAAAATATGGGCAGTAAAAATATATTTTAATATTAGCAATCAATGATACAGTTCAAATTGATAAGCAAATGAGATGAACAATGCAACATGGTTAATGGGTGACATCACAGCATGATATAATTAGAATGGAATGTCAGTGGTTCCAAACAAATGTATATAGTGAGAAGCACAGCATCATGTAATTATGCGTATAACATACATACATTACTTTCCATTAACAAATATATCATTGTCACTGTATCTGTGTTATGCCTACAAGTGTAGTTGCACATATGAAAAAATTGTATTATTGATCACAAACATACTATGCAACACCTCAGAAACACAGTAAATCTTAATGTGACACAGTAACAAGTAAAAACTATGTAAATTAGTGTTATACAAACTGTCAGAATGTTATATATTGTTGCAAGATAAGCAGAACTCAAGCAGCTCATAAACATCAAGGTCTGTCAGAAGACACCTATGAAGTAAAAAAAAATACAAAGGCTATACACACAATATAATTTACCAAGAAACACTAATAACAACATTTTTAAACAGTCAAGTTAATCTCAATATGCCAGGTGAACACAAATGTTTATCATTTAGGTTGTGACAACAAACAACACATAACCTAAGAAAAAATTATTGGATATGTTCATGCTCTAAACTAATACCCAAGAAACATTCAGGGATAACCTAACTTAACTGTATCACTTCTAGCTCTCTCTCTCTTACTACCTACACATTTTTTCCCGTCATATTCCATACTAGTTAGCTCATGTTACACTCAGTTCTCATAATCCCTTATTACTGTTCTTTAATTTATTTATTAACTTCCAAAGTTCACACAACTTTATCTGTATATTTACTTACTTCATGCCTAGTACCTTGGTTCAGCAATGTAATGATCTTAGTCTTACCATATTTCTGCTTAGTTTCTTGCCATACTACGTGAAAATTTCCATATATGTATTGTATTGTATTTCCATCCATTCTGTATATTCCTTTATTGCATGTTATGTAATTACTTCAGAAGTATGTATACTTAAAATGTGATCTGTGTTTATCTTTGTTCTTACTATTTATTTACTTAAAACTTTTTTTTTTGTGAGCTTTTCTCCTCGGGTCTCTGCTGAAAAAGGGCTTCTAAGAACCCAGACAGGCTAACCTGGTTAACAAATGTAAAAAATAAAAAATAAGATGACATTTTATGTGTCTACATTATAAGATCGATGGTTGAAAGCATTGAACACCATATGGTCGACACTGAACTTATAAAAACAACAAAAAAAAAAAAAAAAGAAGAAAAAAGTACCCTAATGGGTTTAAGCAGGGGGGCAAGCATGCCCCCCCACGTGGGGGAATGCACCCCCCCACACCTCCCCACTACTTAAATATACCAACTCAGAGACCGCACTACATTGCAGTAAACAGAAATCTCCCCTTACAGAGATTTCCGTTTACACATTCAATGTTGTGCACTTTCGCTATTCTCGTGTTGACAATATCAGCTTCGATATTGT
Source organism: Protopterus annectens (assembly GCF_019279795.1). Taxonomy (NCBI): domain Eukaryota; kingdom Metazoa; phylum Chordata; order Ceratodontiformes; family Protopteridae; genus Protopterus; species Protopterus annectens. The sequence continues at coordinate 413,899,914 of NC_056744.1, read as the reverse complement.
CGGTTTTTGAGAATATAATATAGACCCACATTTTACATAAAATTATGTACACATTAATGGTGTTCATATTAAATCACTATGCATTACATATACCTCATAGATGCATCATGGGAAAAGTCTGAGATAACATTAGCATGCCTGAATGTCATAGGATACACATCTAGACCTGCAAAATGAAATATGTTAATACTATTTCTGGGGACATAAAGGCTGAAAGTAATAACACATTCCTCTGTCTCTTTCCACTGCTACTCAAGCCTGTATATCTGTTATATACATAGAGCTCAATTTCTGGCATGATCTTCAGCAGCTGTTGTTCTTCTTTCGGCTATTCCAAGTTAGGGGTCGCCACAGCGGAACTCTGGTCTGCTAATGATTGGCAGTAGATTTATTTTACGGGTGCTGAGGTGCCAGCTCAATGCCCAACCTTCAACGAAGGCATCCCATTCTACGCATGTCTTTTGAATGCCACTCGACCCCAGGGAGGACATGCAGACTCCACACAGAAGGTTCTCCAGCCAAGAATCGAACAGGAGAACCTCTTGCTGTGAGGCAACAATGCTACCGCTGCACCACTGCGGCTTTCATGATCTTGATCTTCAGCAGCTAAAAACAGAAAAAGATATGATGCATTACAGTAACAGATGGATTGTTTTAATCTAGTACATGCTGACTGCTATGTACAACAAAGGAGCAGTGATAAATGTAATCATTAGTACATGCTAAAAAGCAGCACTATACAATACAATATTACATTTTACACATTTAGTCATTGATGTTTTAATGTCAGTACTGTGCACACATGAGAATAACTGTTGAAAAACTGGAGAAAACTAGATTCAAACCTACATCTTTTACCTATGCTCATACTACAAATGAGAACCCTACCTGCCTAGCTAATCATTTACTGCTGTGGCTGTAAGAAATGATGGAAGTCAAACATCTTACATTTGTGACTGCAAAGGTAAAGCATTATACACACTAACAACTTTGCCAGTCTAAGATAACATTGTGCAAAATGTACAGATATACCTAACTATGTGGACACAGACCTATCAATGTACACAGTTACTGTATGCTGAACTTAGTGTGGTGTTGCGTCAGAATAAATTAAATGTGTATACATGTATATGATACCCCAACATTGCAATATTTCTGTGTGTGCAAAGGTATCATTGCAATATTTGTGTGTGTACATATGCATGAATACAAGTAAATACCTATGTATGAGTACCTAGATAGATATATATATATAGGTTGATAGATATACCTTTATGTCTAGCTGTGCATGTGTTTGATTTTTATATGGACATGTACATACATATTTTATCCAAGCATGAATATGTGTGCATATATAACATGAGAAGAAAAAGTAAATAAGTGCTGCCATGTGAATTACATAACATACTGTACACATTTAACATTACAGTGTACATAATATATATGTGTGATGTGAAATGATGACATCTGCAACATAGCCAAACAATAGAGTGGAAGAAAAACATTACCTCTCGTAACACAGTTTCTGCAAGTCAGTAATACCTGTGTAAGAATATTCAAGCTGACTAATGCTATATGTAATGTCTGCAGTGGGATTCAAGCAACAAAGCTATGTAATTGTGACTGAATGTTACCTTATGACATACGATAATATCCCTCAGCTATAACAGTTGAACTAGCTAATATATACATTTAAGGTAGCTATCTGTGATGTTAGCATTCTCACAAAGGAGTGGTGTTAACATGCAATACTATCATTTATACCCAATGAGTTTCTACAATTCATTAACCACATGAGGAAAAGTTAACATTCAATTATAAATACACATATTCATAAGTCATATCCATGTGTAAAGGAAACATAATTACATCATTGTAACCATGTATTGTAATACAGAATATTTTGCAAAATCTTCAGATAATGACAGAATATGCATTTAGCTGCTATTAAAACTAACATCCGCACCCTGAGTTTAACTTTCATAGTTTACAACAAAACATTTGTCTCTACTTGAAACACATAAATAACCATTAAAGGAATTAGTGTGCATGTAAAGTAGGTAGGAGGGCAGTCAGTGACTTCACATACAGTGCTAACCCTATAGCTATAAAACGTACAGATCCACGCTTGTTGTACTTGCATTGTATTTACAAGATTCACACATAGTTCAGAGATGATGACCTGGATTGTTCTTATCATTAAACTAATGAAAGAATTTTGTGAAATTTAAACATCAGAGATAATTAATGTCTATATTACTCACCATTTATACATATATTAGCATTAATAGAATTATACCATATGTTGTTTCCAGAAGCTTTGTGATAACAGAAAAATGCATATTCATTGCAGCCTAAGTGCTGCAGGTGTCAACACACCACAGCTATGCTAGATATGGTAGATCTCTTAATGTATGTTACCAACTAGATCTTCCACATGTTATGTGCACTATTAAATGAATTACTGCCAAGATTTTATCTGAAATAGGCTTCATTGACATTTAAAACCACATATAGGCAAACAACAAAAAAGAAAAAAAGATCAGTGAAATAAATAGACTGCAGAAGGTTAATAAAACCCAAAAAGTCTGATAAAACAAATTAACACAGTAATTAGGACTGTTCATGGAGATTCATGCGATATAACAGAAGTAAACATAATATATTACTGTACAGCTAAATTAATAACTGATGAAATTCGACCACAAGAACACAGGGTAGTGAGGGAAAGGAAGGGGAGAAATTGAATACCATCATGGAAATATCGAATAGAGAAAACTATAAATCAGTTAAGACAAGAAGTGTCACTGTTAGAAGAATATAGAAGAGGGAACAGATCAACAAAAAATACTAAGAAAGATATATGTGATAAAAGCAATGCACAGTATTAGAACAGACCAGGATCTATCATGCACTATCGCAAATAAACTAAAAATCTCAGCACAGGAAGAAAAACTTAGAAGATATGAAGATAAATATAAAAGAAAAGTATAAAATAAGCCATTTATTGATTACCCCCAAAAAAAGTTTTATAGAGAATTGGGAAACAAGGTAAAAGGAATTGAAAGACCACCAAAAAAGAAGAAACAGATACATTTTGGAGATGTACCTATGAAGATCCTGTGGAACATAACAAAGATGCTAAATGGATAGAAGAAGTAAAAGAAAGAATAAGAAGTTTAAAGGTACAGGATATGAAATGGGATGAAGTAACGGCCAGAGAGATTGAAACAAAGTTAAAAAAAGCCTCAAATTGGAAAAGCCCAGATGCAGTACCTAACTTCTAGTTAAAAGTATTAACATCTTTGTATAAGGATTTAGCCACGAGTAAGAACTATTTATATGCACACCCCGAACAGACACCATCCTAGCTAACAACAGGAAAAACAATGCTGCTACTTAAGAGTGAACTCATAAGCTACCATAAAAATTATAGACCAATAACTTGCCTTCTGACGATGTATAAACTATACACTGGAAATGATGTCGACAGAGTCTATGGTCATTTAGAAGAAAACTCAATTATGGCAATAGAACAAAAGGGCAGTAAAAGAAAGTTATATGGAACAAAGGATCATTTGCAGTTAAATAACATCATAGTGGAAAACTGTAAAAATGGGAAGAATTTAAGTATGTCATGGATTGACTACAAAAAAGCATTTGATAGTACCTCACATTCATGGATTAAGGAGTGCTTAAAAATGTATAAGAGACACTCTACACTGATTGTCTACACCACAGTGACCATGAAACAGTGGCAGACCACTTTGCAATTAAGCCATGATAAAGGGCAAATTATTATTCCAGGGATAAAAAATCAAAGGGGGATATTCCAGGGTGACTCTGTCACCACTGCTATTCTGTCTTGCCCATAACCCATTAAGCTGACTACTTAACAGCTTAGGCCATGGCTATAATTTGGCTCCTAGAAAACAATAAAATGTAAAGACTTCTCATCTTCTCTTTATCGATGATTTGAAACTGTATAGCTCACCAGATGAAGAACTGAAAGTACAACTGCAAGTTATCGAAACTTTTTCAGATGATATAAGAATGCCATCTGGTCTTGATAAATGTGCAAAAGCAACCTTTAAAGCAGGAAAACTACAGCACCAGGAAAACATCAGTTTAGAACAGGAATGTGATATAAAATAACTTTAGCAAGAGGGAGTGTATAAATACTTGGGAAGGATCAACAATAAAACATGAACAAATGCAAATAAAACTTAGTAAGGAGTACTTTAGAAGACTTAAATTAATCCTGAAAACAGCATTGACATTAGGAACAAAATCCAAGTTATAAACCAATTTGCTCTTCCTGTCCTATCTTACAGTTTTGGAGTGATTGATTGGCCCCAAAACATGTTGGGTAGATTAGATAGGAAAACAAGAAGGATGCTTCATGCTCACCAAATGATTTATAAAAATCAGTGCATACCAAGATTATATACTCTCTGTTCTGAAGGAGGGATGGACCTCCTTGAAATTGATTACATGTACAGACCTGCAATTGTGGGACTCCACACATATCTGCTAACCTCATAAGACCCAAATGTAGTGAAAGGTTTGAAACATGAGGAGAATAAATCTAAGTTGACTTCCCTGCTTAATCTAGCAGAAGCATATCAACGTCAAGCAGGAATGGAAATCACACCACAAATGGATAAAAACAAGGCAGCAACTGAATGTTCCAAGAAACAAAAGAAAGAATATAAGGTGAAGGACCAGATGAGAAGGCAAGAAATGTGGAAAATTCATAAATATAGCTGCAAGTATAGAAAACTTCTGGAAGAACCTCATGTTGATCAGGAATGAATGCAGGAATGGCTAAGGAGAGGTGAATTCAAGCCAAGAGATGAAAGGTTAATATTGGTGGCACAAGATAGTGGGCTATGTATACACTGGTTTACAAAGTCTGTTGAACATATGGGAGAAACAGACAAATGTAGGTTTTGCAAAACAGAATTAGAAACAATTGCACACCTTGTTGCTGGTTGCGACATACAAATGGCAGAAGGACTATATACTGAAAGGCATAATAATGTGGGATAGACTGTTGCACTGGGGATTGTGCAAACATTATGGTATTGAAGTGGCTGAAAAACACTAGAAACATAAGCCACATGGCATCACAGAAAATAATGAAGTCTACATCACATGGGATCATCCATTACCAACAGTTCGAAAGATAGATGCTGGAAAACCAGATATAGTGGTCCAAGAAAAGGAGACAAAAGCAGCTTTGATCATTGAAATTGCCACACCCAGTGACTACAGTGTCCTGTGTACAGAGAGATATAAAGTCATAAAATATCAGGATTTGCAAGCAGAAAAGAGAGTAATGTGGAAGAAAGATACCCAGATAGTTCCAATAGTAGAAGGAGCAACGGATCTTCTAAAAAAGAGTCTACAAGCATATTTAGATATGCTACCAATACATGTAACTCCATACGAAATGCAGAAGGAGTCATTACTGGGCACATTGCAGGTGCTGCAGAGTGCACTTTTGGCTGACATCAAAGAGTGAAACAATACTAATTTCATGAACATTAATTGACCTAGGAATGGGATCCATTCCCATCATGGTATTAGAAACCCAAAGTATTTGGAGAAATTTAAAAAATAGGCAAACGACATTCATATTGCCAAATTGCTTAACCACTTCAGCTACTGGACATCACATTTCTTTAATTGTCTTAAAACCATACATTATACAATAACTGTACTAATAATATGTGTGAAGTCTGTATTAATATACACGTATAATAGACAGTCCTGCATAATGTTTACACTGGCCTACTATAGTTGGGGAAAACTTAAGAATGCATTGACATACAAATGTAAACTTTAAAGATTAAAATGTGTTATTTTTCCATGTGAATTAATATTATCATTCATGGAATACACTTGAAACAAAATGCATCATCTAAACGTATATGCTCACTACATTACATGTATGACAATGTAAGTGTTAAGATGTGTAGTATACAAGTAATGGTATGCATCAGGTGGCTGGCACCAAACCTCTGTGACCCTCCAGCAAAGCTCCTACATGTCCTTCCTGTGTATATCATCATAGCAGAGGCAGACCTGCATACCACTCCAGCAGATCCCAGTTCATCCACAGTGCTCCCTTGCTATCTGGTTGCATGTCTCAATAATTTTGAAGTTCCTTGGGCATGCTCGCATCCTCTGCTCATGCCCACAGCATAGACAATGAGCATCTGCATCATCTCTTCTTCTGTCCACTCTTTGGTGGATGGATCTGCAGAAGCCTTCTCTCTGTTGACATCCTTGGTATGGTTGTAGAAGCCTTTCATTGCTAGCCTTCCAAAAAATGCTGAGGTCCCATTCAGTTTGCAGGTAGCATGGTATGCTAAGAACATGTATCAATATTAAATTTTAAAGTTGGTGCATATAGGATGGTAGCAGACTATTGCAGGTCATAGGGCACATGTTACAGATATTCCTAATAATTGATACCTATCGGGCAATCGCACTGAGTATTGTACACTTACGCCAAGCTATTGGTTAATGTGCTGAGATTCAAGAACTTACAGGGGCATCCTGTAATGGGAGTCCAAAGCATTGAATGCTAATGGACCTCATTAATTATATATGGTACAAATTTAATTTTATTTTATTTGCATTTGTTTCCCATGGTAGAACACTGTTCTTCATAGACCTTTTACAGATTCAGCCCTGTGGCTGCTTAAATAACTTACTGGAGGTCAAGAGAATCAAACCGTCCATGATTAGAGCACAGGGAACAGGTTGTTAGCAGCTTCTTAATCTTCTAAACTAACTACTGTTAACAGCTTCTTAATCCTTTAAACCAGCTACTAGACAAAGGGTACTTAAAAGCTATATATGCTTAGCTAACCTCACCTCACTCTGAGATATAGCTGACTGATAGCTAGGTTCCAAGGGTAAGTGGTGGAATACAGTGCTATTATCACTTACCTATGTTCATAGTTTGCTCTGTAAAGCAACTGAAACATATTTTCATACATATGTTATGTGTAAGTCTCTGTATTCCAAACTGTCCATTACATAAAGGATAGGGGTAGACTTTAGCAATATGCATGCAGATTGGTATATGTCCATCAGTAACAAGGAGGGTTTCCCCATATGTAGTTGCATGGTTACAAACAAACCAGCAGCTGTCAACTACAGATATGAACAAAATCAACATATATCCATAGCTATTGCCGATTAACTTATAATGTCTGATCCATATTTGTGGAGAGCCATGACTTATGGGGTTGTCAACAAGCTGTATGCTCAGGAATAGGTTTATGGATACTCTGATGCTTAATTTTAAAGGAGAAATTGTGTTTACATTTAATGTGATATAGACAACATCAATATGCATTAGCATTGATGTTGTTTGTTGTTGTAAATAGCCATGACTGCAAAACTGCCCATTTTCATAAGCTGAAGTATTACTGCTTTGTTCCTGTAAATATTTTAGTAGTTGTGTTGTGTACCATATCATGAAAGTCACATTTGTGATGCTGTCTGTCACTGACTGAGATAATATCTGTGATACATCCTACATGTTTGAGGTAAAACTGGTAGGTGTGTTTGGATGTGCACGTAACTGTGGCAGCACCATTGTTATAGTACTGAAGTTGTTGCACAACAGTTATGTGTCTAGTCCTTACTTGTCATAATATCCATGGATAGGGGTTCAAATCTCAACTCCATATATCTAAATATATGGAATGGATTGATAGCTGTTCTCATGTATGCTGATGATGTTTGGCCATATGGATCAGCTGTACAGACATGTTTTATCTGCTTATCTGTACATGAGGGTAGTATAGGTGACACAGATTGTTTTGCATAGCTATGCACTATAAATGAGAAGAGAGGCATTAATTTGATACATACTTTCAACATTGTCATGTCAATACATGAACCCTTATATAAAATCTAAGATGTGCATATCACCCTGTCTGTCAGATGTCCAACTGAAATAGCAGGGACCATTTCTCAGCTTGTGAAAACAAAATAATTATAGAGACTCTGCACCAGCATGACTGGAACCTGCTTGGATGGACAGGTAATAATGTGTAGAGAAATCAAGTGTAGCTACATATTACATACATGATCAATGCCATGGATGGACACAGCAGATCCAGGGATGCCTGCTAAAAACATTGCTCTGATATGACCATCAGGCAGCCAACATTCTCCGTCTCTATGAGAGGGTGAAGAATACCACTGGAGGTGGGATACCATTGCCTCCCCTAGATGTGATAAGGATGTTCCTGACCTCCCATCATAACACCTGCCAGGATTGTCATATACCCAGGGGAGGTACTGAAGCTGGTGTTCCAGGATGCACTAGCATGTCTGACATTGACAAACCCTACAGCATACACCAATTTTCATTAAAGGACATTTGCTCACTATTCTTGCTATAATGCTATGTTTGTATTACAGCTGTAGAACTATGCCACAAATGTGGTAGTACACCAGATAAAGATGCACAATGTAAGTATTATAGCATGTTATCTTACTACAAAGTGCATAACTAACATTGTCAGAAACATGTATAATGCTGTGTTTCAATTGCAAAGCCCCATCGACATCAGGACAGTCATACCACATGTCATGTGTCTCCATATTCTGTTAGTGTGATCCATAGCTGTTGTGTGCCTTTGTCTCCTATTATTGTTGTTGTTTGTGTGCTATTTTAACTTACAGATACATCTCTACATGACATGGGCCATGAATCATCATGCACAGACAGATGTGGTAAGGTTGTTCATATTGTTATAGTGCAACACTGTTTAGCACACCTGTAATCTATAGGTTCCTAGGTTAATAGGCTGTTACTAGGCTATTGACCCGTGGGTCTTTACAAACCTAGCCATTAAATCCCAGTGTAATACTAAATGAGAGATATTGTCTATGCCCAAGAATTTTCTAGCAAGGGCAGCCCATGTCCAGGAGAAAAGCAGGGGCAATCTTGGGCAGAAATTTATGGTTTCCCATCCAGTTGCCCAGGTATTTGCTTAAGTGGGGTCATGGAGGTGGTCTGCTTGACATGGATTGGAAGCCTATTACAGAGGAATGGCAACCTCTGAGAGATGTATCTGTCTCTCCAGCAGGTCCTATTTATGTCACAGGCTAGATTGAGGTCTCTGGAATGGGTGACTCTAGTCCCATTTGACTTACGGATGTGCAGTATTTTCATAAGATTTGGGTCAGAGATAGCCCTGTAAGCCAGAGATAAGTCATCTCTAAGTAGTCTATATGCTACTGAGTATGGTAAGAGTGACTTCAGTCTGTCCTTATAAGACATGTGCTGGATGGGTCTATATTAGAACATCGAAATTTCATTATTTCAAATGTTCTAACATCGACCCCTATTCAGTGAACGCTGGCAACATCGAACATTCAGAACAGTGATTTTTTTCCTAGGGAAAAAATTTTCTGTTCCAAAACAAATACACACAACACAAGCACACCAAACAAACAGCAATCCACACACATATACCCAACATCTTGCAGCTAACCCTACACTAAACTGTACAAACACCAGTAACTATCCACTTACGTTAACCCAAACCCTAACCCTAAGGTCTGTCACTATTGCGCACTCACCTCACCCATGCCCTAACCCTAACTCTAACTCCCCTAACCCACCCTAACCCTCACGTCCACACAATCACACACATACCTCCCTCACACCCTAACCCTAACTCACCTAACCCATGCCCAGTCTCGCACTTTTCCTGAACCCTACCCGTAACTTTCCACCACAGCGCTGAAAATAGCGACACGACAGAAATGGACAACAACATTCTTTCCTTGGGAAAAATTTGGTTATCTGTCATTTTCTATTTTCAGCATTCGCTGAATAGTGGTCGATGTTAGAACATTCAAAATAATGACATTTTGACGTTCTAATATAGACCCGTGTTGGACACCCTGAATTTTCTTTGTTAGAAATCTCTGAGGTCTTTCAAGTTTCTGCAGGTGTCTGGTATAGTACATACCAAAGGGAGCATTATATTCAATAATAGGCCTGATGAGGGATGAATACAGAGGAGTTATGACCTCTTTTGCTTTTGAGGTGATGCCTTTGCTAATCAGGTGAGTGACGTAGAATGCCTTCCTCACCACAGCAGACACATGGTGGTCAAAGGTGAGGTCACAGACAACTTTTGTTCCCAGGTCTCTCACTAAAGAATTGGTACTTAGGGTGTTATTGTTTATTTTATAATCAGCAGGGACTCAAAATGGTCATGAAGGGCATGCACGATGACAACGCTATCATTCTTTTGAACTTGAGAAGCCTGAGACATTTGAAATAAATCCACACTGAGGTATTAACTCAGCACTGTCAGATGTGGCCATAGACACCTATATCACCAAGTGGGTAGACCACTGTATCACATACCTGACAACTAAGTATGTTGATATGTGTGAAGTGACCTATATCTCAGGTCCAGTAATCAGGTCTGCACATCAGGGCTGTCTGCTATGCCCTTTCCTGTCCATTATTTAAGTCACAGGTGCCATGAGTTACATACACATCCTGTGTCCACACAGGTGTCTGAATGACTACAGATTGTGGACAATCATGTACTCCAGCTGTGATATTAGTATAATATAGACAGTATCAACACACAGCAAATATTGCTGACACAGCCAAGACAACACCTGAAATGAGACAAAAACATGGTGGGTGCACTATGTCAGGAAAACAGCAAACCAAGGATAATGTAGACATCACACCCTATAATCAGACCATGTGGCCACAGTGCTGACTACTCCCTTGTGTGTAACACAACTACTGAGTATGTGCAGGACATCCACATCACAGGCCATAATACCTCCATAGTTTACAGCCTTCATCACACCAGTAACTGACTACAATACACCCTTCACCATCTACCTCCCCACGCATCTTCCAGTGATGTGTAACTGAAGTGTACTAACGTTGCCACAGTGACCAGTCATGCATCATAATGGCCATACCTAGGTATTATTTTTGTGGCATAAACGTTACTGCCTAATGGTGTGGACCCCCCCCCCCCCTTCAAGGGGGCAATATGGATGGAAACTGCCATGAGGTCTGCCTTTCACCAGATGCATGTGTGATTCCTGTTCCAGTGATGCACACAGAACATACATAGCTGTTTGACCACATTGATGACATGGGTAACATTCATGAGAGTGTGGACTGTGCCATACATAAATATCTATATATATATATATATATATATATATATATACACACACACACACACACACACACACACACACACACACACACACACACACACACACACACGCACACACGCATGCACGCGCACACACACACTCACACACACACACACACACACACACACACACACACACACACACACACACACACACAGTATATGCCATGCACATTAGTCATCTAGCCTCTATTGATCATAATGTCACATACAGGTATAACAGTGTCCCTCCTAATAACTCCAACAGATGTTACAGCGTCAAGACAATATACGTGCTTACCCTCATAGAGTGCGGATATATCGTAATAGTTGTACAAGTGTGTTTGTGCAGAACCATCTCTGATCACCATCTCTGATCAGTCTAGATCACATATGTCAGAAACATGGTGGTATTATTCTGATATTGTCCATGATTCTGCATCCTTTTTTTACTGTCATCCATGAGCCTTTATCTGGAGACCTCTGCTGAGATTACACTCATATTCAGGCAAATCAGTTTGCACAGCTTTACAATATTCACCCTACCCCAGTTGCATATAACATCCCTGATAGATGTCCTCTTGTTCATGGTAATTTGGACTTAGAGTACCTACTTGATAGAGTTATCTTGTCTAACCAGTCTAGAGACATAATTATCTTTAATGAGCAGAGTTCCTCCCTTATCCAGTTCAAGTGCAACTTCAACAATTGGATGGGGAACTGGAAATTCATCCCTGGTTTGGGACCTACTGTATGTCTCTGATGCAAACAGTTAACTTTTAAATGGTTCATCTTCCAGGCCCATGCTTATACTTATCCAGGGTATCAGAACTCGTCAGAGATTTGGGATGCTTGGCTAGGCTTAAAAAGGCCCTTGTTTTTGTTAGCCTAGTAAACACCTATGAACCTATAATGAAGATAGATACTCCCCCTCCTTTGGGTCCCACACCTTCAATTTGTGGTCTGAAAGTGTGGAAGGCATTGTAGCTTTGCAAGGCTGGGGTAGTTACTGCAGCCTTGAACCAGAGAGAGGAGTGCTTCCAGAATGTGCATTTTCTGATTTAAGCTCCTAACATTTAGCAGCATGACTCAGTTTCTTTGTGTTTGATATTTTTATGTCGGAAATTTTGTTTTGTGACCTTGCCTAAAAAAGCATTATGATATTATTGCTGGCTATTTCCTACACACATACATCCTCATGATATCAGAACCAGTTGTCACATAAGTGTCTCCATATTGTGTTAGTGTAAACCATATCTGCTGTGTGCCTCTGCCTCCTGACTGAGGAGTATACTCACATATTGTTGTTTGTGTGCCATTGTATAATACAGGTTGTGGTTTACATTGGACGATTTCCTCAACCAGGAAGTATATACCTGGCAAGTCAGTTTATATGTGCTACATTTCACTATTGATACTTATATCTGTGCCCTTCATGACTAATGTGGTCTTGCTCATCTGCACAGGACACCTGCAATCTGCACATCATCACTACCCATCCAGTACATGTGTATCTTATTTTCTGTGTGTTATACATCAGGTTGAAGGCTACATGTTGACGTGGTATTAGTAAAGTGGTAATCTGCTTACTGCTGAGTTGTGTAGGTTTATTGTTTTACATCACAATGTCATTTCAACCCTCACCACCATCGGTGGAGTCAGAGGAGGACATGTTAGGTAGGTTTTAGTAGTTGTATTGACATTATCTGCTGGGGGGGGGTGAGAAGGAATATTTGTTTATCTTGCTTCCTATTACAGTGTCTGGCTACAGCTTACCATAAAGCAGTGGTCATGTACTTACCTAGTAGGAGCCCCTTTGATACTTCAACATGTTGGAAAGCAGACATCAAGGCACTTTCCTTCCGTATTGCTGCATCATGAACACAATGACATAAAAGTGTTGCATGACAATTATGTGCTTCTTGGCTATTGTTGGGAAGTGGATGCATTCTTCCACCTTGGTGCACATTGCTCCCAGAAACTGTACAAGAATGCCAATGGCAGCAGTTTGGAACACTCCTATGGCATCTCCTATATGCCACTGAAATGCCACAGAGGCCAATATACTCAGACTCAGGTGAAATTTTGTTTCTGCTGGTATTGGGTTACCGCACAGACTCTGAGCATACATGTGGGGTGTTCACAATCTGCACACAGTCTACAGTCTACAAATGTTTTTTTTTATCTAATCAGTATCTGCCTGTTATTTCCTGTTCAGAGAACTGGCTTAACTGCAGCCTGGGATGGAGCCTTACTGTCTGCCTCCTGGGATGCATTTGCAAATTGTCCTCTATTATGTTTAGTAGTACCCCAGCCTGCTCTAGTGTATTATATATCAGTTGCATTTTTTTTAACTTATGTTTGTGGAATCTGTAGGATTATTTAGGAATTTGTGGAATACAGTAGCTTTAAAATTAAGCACATATGGCCACAACCAAATGGTTTCAGAAAGTTTTTGGAGAAGTACTCTGTTGCATTTAAAGTGGGTTGGGTACACCAGTTGTGTTTGGAATCTGATAGGCATGTGCAGAGTCTACTATTTAGGGCATGTGCAGAGTCTTCTATTGTGGGTATGTGCAGAGTCTGCTATTGTCCTAAAGTGAATGGATAATTACTTGGTTTTGTTTTAGCATGCTCCACCGCTAATGCAGTGACATCTTCCTTCGGCGTGCTGTGCTGTCCTCACTTATCTTTTAGAATGTGGACAAATATGTTTGGTAGGAATCTAAAAGAGCAGCCTGGACTTTGTGCACGAGTGAGTTAGCAAGGGTGGTATGCAGCATTATGGAAGCTAAACAAACATGGCAAAGTAATTTGTGCAACGCTGACTATTTATTTATTTATTTATTTTACATTTGTTGACCGGATATGTCTGACTGAGACGAAGCCCTTTTTCAGCTGAGGCCTGGGGAGAAAAACTCCAGTTTATACTGATAAGTTTAGTTATTTATACAATAGTATAAAAAGTAGTAGTAGTACATGTCAAATAACTAGATAGCAGCCACAAAAGTACTTAGTTTTACAACATTTTTATAAGTATTGGTACAAGTCAAACAAAATCAAACAGGAACATAGAAAAATTATAATGTATATAAATATAGAGTTTGCGGTCAGTAGAACAGGAAAATAGTTAGGTATAAGAAAAAGAGGAGAAGTTGGTAAGATGAGTGTTTTCACGGAGGGTAGAGAGCAGTGGCAGATCCATTGCCCTTTAAAATATATTTTTTAAGGTTAGTTTAAATTGTTTGGGATGTGTGAGTGTTCAGATTTCTAGGGGGAGTCTGTTCCATGCAATGGAGGGGTGGTAGCTATATAGGCTGCACCCTGCTTTGGACTTGCGCTTATAGATATTTAATAGGTCCTAGGAAGAGCTGCGGAGGTTTCTTGTAGGAGCATAGTGGGAGATGACAGAGTGTAAGGCCGGACAGTATGATGGCTGGTAAAGAATAGAGTGTATGGTTTGAAGCTGAGTGAGAAGGAGGAGGTGAGGAAGTTCAAGCCAGTTCAAATATTTTAGAGAGAAGCAGAGGTGGGATTTATAGGACTTTTGAGTTGCAAATCTAGCTATTTTGTAGTATGTAGACTCTAGCCTAGCAAGGAGAGAGGAGTTAAGGTTAGTGAGGATTTGTGTGCAGGAGTGAGACAGTGTAAGTGAAGACTGCATGAAGACAATAGAAAAAGGATCAAGAGATGCAGAGGATAAACAAATCTATTCAGTGAACAGAAAGTGGTAAATTAAAATAAATAAATAAGCGAGTAAATCAATGCCACAGTTTTCAGCTTTAAATGAATTTCCAAATGGACAAGGAGTAAGAAATTAAATTAATTTCACTAGGAATTATAGCTATTAGAGTGGAGCTTATATTTGATGGCAGATGTACAGAAAATTTCAAACTGAAGTGGACACTATAATACATAAACAACTGAAACATTTACAGTGTTTGTACTTTCCAAGATGAACAAAGGGTATAGTGAGACTGATATATTGTCTTATATTTCCTTGTAACTTTCAGAGGTGTATTCATTAAGTCAAATATATTATATAAAGATTTCAGAGCATAGCTCTCAACTGCCCAAATTTTTGCAGAATGTCCAGATTTTAGACTCAAAATTTCAGTCTGTTCCTCATAAAATTTGTGATTTTCTGGCAAATCACCAGGATAATCTGAGAAATTAAATCACTAAATAATGACATACATTTGAGTTTCTGACTTTATATCCTTTAGAAAAATGAATTTTAATGCTAACCCTCTTATTTTAGCTGCATTCTAAGTTTATACGAGTGATATTTAAAATCAGTCCTTATTTTTGGGCCTTTGTCTCCCCATTGTGTGAGGCTTCATCCAGATTTCTTGGGCTAAGAGGTTGAGAGGTAATTCAGAGGTATATTTATTAAGTCAAATATATTCTTAAAAAATGCCGCACAGATGTATAGCAGACTTCACA
>NC_056744.1:413839246-413879246 GCF_019279795.1 Protopterus annectens | reverse complement strand
GGTCCCTCATCTGCATCTTTGAAGATGTCTCTTACTACATCCTGGATCTGGTCCATAAAGTCGTCTATCTGTCATGGTGGTAGATGTCTTCTATGATGAGTGGCAGGAATGATGGCACATGCAAGTCTCAGTCTATAATCATCATCATTGTCCCCATCATAGTTGTCATCCTGGTCCTTGGAGTCAGAGTTGCCTGGCAGTTGTCTGGCACATTGTTGTCTTCGGCATGTGATAGGAGAGCCGCCATGCTTCACACTGTCAAGATTTAGTATAGGAAAAAACATTATACATACATCATAGGTATCCCCAAAAAAGCAATGATCACATAAAATGTCATACAAAGTTATACGATCAACATGTGATAAGTATGCAGTATGAGATATTTCAATACTGTATGAGTTTATGCAACTGTAACACTGTGTGTGATGAAAGGCATACATTCAATCCATATCAATGTACACAATTGTGTGTAACATACATTCACAGTCATGTGCAAAACAGGTCTGAATAAAACACACTCAGCTGTGCACATAAATAATAGTAAAGACAGTATATGATATGCAATTAACATCATCAAAATGTATGAGACAGGACATGTGACAAGCTTGCTCAAGGTATATCACAATATAGTACATTTGTTGGTACAACTTCAGAAGATTTGGCCTAGATGGTTTATCTATACTTTGTATAACAAAAACATAAAGTTGTGATAATAGCAAGTGTACTGTCAGGACCATGCAACATTCCTAATGTTGTAATAGCCATATATTTAAGATATGAATAGAAGGCCATGTGAGGGTCAGTGTGCCCAATCATACAATGTCAGTATGTTAAATCAGCACATTACATACCATGCAATACCCAGTTTATCAGCTAAGATGCTGTTATTACTTGTTTATTTACTGATGTACAAGCCATCAATATTGTTGCAAAACAGACGTGCACAGACTAAACTCAAGTTATATATATATATATATATATATATATATATATATATATATATATATATTAGTTACTAAAACTCAAGAAAAACATGGTATGATACTCTGTTATACAACAACAATATCACTCTCTGTTCTAAACGACTTCTTACAAAGTAAGCAGACAGGAACACTAATAGATTTTGTTATAAACATATAGACCTTATTCCAGCATCATTCATAATACACATACATATAGCAACCACTATTCGTTACTCAATGTCTGTCTTACTCATTTATGGGGAGGTGTCAATATGCCATTTAATTTTCCACTATAGCATATTTTTATGTACATGTAATGTGCTATGCTGATATCCCATGATTAAAATATGTTTATTCTAAACATATTGTCAGAAGAACAAGTAGTGGTTCACTTAAAAGGTATATGCAAATGAGATTAGCCATGCAGTATGGTTAATGGCTAACATTGCAAAAATCATATAAATGGAATGGAATTGAAAAGCTTAAAGCATCTGGACAATCACATGCACAGTGACAACATGTGACATCTAGAATTTTTGTGTAAGACACACAAATACATAACTCTTCCTGAACAAATGAATCAGTGTCACTACCTATGTTTAATACAAGGTAACAATGATCATTATACTGTGTAACAGCTCAAACATACCAGAAAAGCAGTAGTGGCTTGAGGCACAACAGTGATGATAAACACTGTACAAATTTGTGTTAAACTGTTCTGCAGCAGTTACACAGCATTGTAAGACATGTGAAACTCAAATATCTGCCAGCCAACAGCAGACAACCCTTGAACAACAGAATATGCACAACATAATATTCAGTGAGAAACACTGTTTAACATACAACATTACCATTACCTGCTATTTAAACAACAGAACTGTATGAAAAACTTTCCATGTCATATCAATATGACACAGATATCTGACATTTAGATTGTGGCAACAAAAAATCACATAAACTCAATTTATCCAAAGCATCCTGTTGATAGGTCCAAAGAAAACATTTAACTTAAATGTATACTGTTTTTTGTGTCTTTCGGCTTTTCCCAGTTAGGGGTCGCCACAGTGGGACTCCGGTCTGCTAATGATTGGCAGTTGATTTTTACATACCGGCTTGCCAGGTCTGACGCACAACCATCAACGAAGGTACGCCCATTCACTCATGTCTCCATGCAAAAGATGCTCTAGCTGAGAATCGAACCAGACAGCATCTTACTGTGAGGCAACAACGCTACCGCAGCACCACCACCGCAGGTATAACTTAAATTTATACTGTTATTCACAATAAATCAATGACTATTACACTTACTTCGCAGATGCACTATGGGTAGTCTGGCATTAATAGTAGCATGGCTGAAGGTCCAAAGAATACACATTTAAACCTGAAGTTTTAACTATATTAGGACTCTTGCTGGTGAAATAAATGTACACAGTGACAACACATATCTGTCTCCCTCAACTGCTCCTCAAGCCTTTGCATGCACTCTATGCATAACAAATAATTTCAGGCATGGCCTTTGTCACCTGTAAACAGGAAAACGGGATGTATTACTGCAACAGGTCAATATATAATGACTGCTGTGTATAACAATAAAACAGTGAGTATTATATATCAGCTATCCTTGGCATGAAATACAATATCATATTTTGCACATTCAGTCATTACTGTGTCACTCTCAAGGCTGTGCACAAACCAGAAGAATGAGATTCAAACCTACAACTTTTACCTATACCTGCATTACAAACCTGAATCCTAACTGCCTAGCAAATTCAACATGGCTATGATTGCATGGACTGATGAAAGTTAAAAAAAAACCTCAGCTTCTGAATATGCAGGTCCCCCTAAATTCATATGGTTGACACCATATGATCGAGTTTTTGAAAACCTGAAGCTTTTGAATGGAGTGTGGTTCAGTGCGGATTGGGAAATTTCCCCTTTCCCCTTACTGTAGTGTGATCTTGGAGTTGGTATATATAATTTTCAGGAAGCATGGAGGGTGCAGGGGGCTTGCTCTCCTGCAAAAAACATAAAAACAGTGTATTTTTGTGTTTATTTCTGTTTTATTTTTGATGTTCGAGTTTTCAGAAACTCAATCATATGGTCTCAACTGTATGAATTTCGAGTTTCTGAAAACTCGATCTGACATAGACCCAAATATGCAGAGAAGAATTACACATAGACAAGAAAAAGATAAGTAGAAGTCCTGCCATGTGCTGTGCATCTGAATAGCGAACAGCAAAAGTATACAGTCGTGACTGCATGTCAACACATTGTTCACAACAAAAACAGACAGCTATAACACTTCAGTGTTCCAAGTGCCATAGTCTGTAATAAGACATGTGACTGCACTTGAAACATGCTAGTACACATGAAAGGAAATTCTGTTCATCTGTGGTATTTAATACATAAACGTAATTTATGTAGGAGGGCAATCAATGAAAAAGCTAATGAAGTATAATATTGTGTAATTCAAACTGTGTAGGTAACATATGCATGCATTACCCAGCATTTACACATAAAAATCATTATTAATAGAAGTATGGTGTTTCCAGAACATTTGCAGATATCAGAGATATCCATAGTCATCTGCAGCCCAAGTGCTACAGCATCAATATACCATGGACATGCTAGATGTGAAAAATCTGTTGTGCATAACTTACCAACCAAGTATAGATAGTATAGAGCTCCCATATCTGTGGTTAAATAGGGAATGAACTGGCAAAATATCAAGACTAGTCTGCACCGAAATTCACACATATTCATGAAACTTTCAGATTGGCTCATTGCATAACCATTTGAGCTAATGGACATCACACTTCCTTTAATGTTGTGAAATTGCTGAATAATGACAGAATAAGCATTTATCCATCTTATAACATTAGCATAGCTCAGCATACTGAGCTTAACTGTCAAAGTTTGCAAAAATGAGTATCAGCAGGTCGCAGGTCATTTTGAAAACAATAAGCCATTAATGGCATCAGTGCACAGTCATGTGATTCAATACCACATCTCCACATACAGTAGTAAACCTACAGCCATAAGTCAAAATAATAATTATTACAGATCCACATTCCTATTTGCAATTTATTTTACAAATTCCAACATATTCCAGTTATGCTGAACAGCATTGGTCTTACATTTGTGAAAGTAAATAAAATAAACATGGATATTGCATTAATGTTGTAATTTCTATAATGTAGAACTCTCTAATGTATGCATTACTCACCATTCATACACATACATAAGTATACTGTGTGATGCTGAATCCAAACTGGAAAAATACAGAATAACAAACTTCACAAAACATAAACCGTGTACAAGCAGCTGGGGAAATCACAGTTAACAGTCCAGGAATAGATAAATGCAAAAACGTCTTTAAATATAAATTAAAACAGGTTAAGCCTTTTCATTTCTCCAATCAGAAACTTCATCACAACTAACTGAAACTTGACGAACTAACATATATATCCAAAAGGTACCAGTCATGCAAAAAATTTAATTAAAAGCAATAAAGCCATTAAACATTTAAAGCAACAATAAATTGGTATACAAAATCCAACAATATACCCAGACACATTTAAAATAGGTGAACAAATTCCCTTTTACATATGTGTATACACATCTTTCATACTTCTATTTTTTTTTAATTTTAATAAACAATAGACACAGAGTCATTAATTCCTGACCAGTTTATGGTATTTAAAGTCAACTGGCATTATAACTAACATTTGTATAAATGATCACTAGTAACATATACTCTCAAGTCATTCTTCACTTGTTTAATCACTGAAAATTTAAAATCATGTTCAGGATGGTCAGCTACATGCCTATGTAAAGCATTAGTATTTCTACATTTCTTAATATCTAGTCTATTCTCATAAACCCTCTCCCTGAGATAGAGGTCACTTCACACATTTCAACATAGTGAGATTCCATGTATGTGATACACTGGTCTACCCACTTGATGATATAGGTGTTTATGGCCACATCTGACAGTTCTGAGTGAATACCTCAGTGTGGATTTCTGTCAAATGTCTTGATCTGGTCAAGTTCCACAAGATGCTAGTGTTGTCATCATGCATGCCCTCAATGACCTCTTTGAGGATGTCTTTCAGATGTAACAGACATGATTTAGAATTAACAACTCACACAGATCTGTTGCACACAGCTGGGATATTACTAGTGTCCATGTAGAAAAGGCCCATGATGACATGTTGGTCTACCTCACAGCTGAGAAGAGTCAGGATGTGTCTATACATGCATGCATCAGGTGCTGTCCCCCTGAGCTCAGATGGATGCATGTTGATGTACACCCTTCTTACAGGAATATAGCCTATGTGGAGAGTGTGTTGAAGTGTGTATTGAACTGTAGCAGGAAGGTGTATGTGGTGAGTCATGCCATAGGTGATCTGTGATGTTGTTACAGCCCACTGATTCTGTGTGATACGTCTGGATGAAGGCAGGACAGTGCATACTGCCTACCTTGATCTGGCTTAGGGTTTTGACACAATCCTCCACAGTATCACTGAGAAACTCTACCAGCTGGGGATTAACCCTTACACATACCTACCAACTATCCAGATTTTAGCAGCATTTTCCAGATTTTTGCCTCATATTTTTGGGCTGTTTCTTGTAAAAATATGTGGTTTTCAAGAAAATCATTGAAAACTGAAGTCCATAAATAATGACATACATTTAAGTTTTGAAAATGCATGCTAACACAAATCCTATTATTCTAGCTATTTTCTAAGTTTATAAGAACAATATTTAAATCTGTCCCTATTTTTGGGCCTTTGTCTCCCCATTATTTTAGTTTTTGTCCAGATGTCGAGCACTAAAAGGTTGAGAGATATGCCCTTACATAACTAGATGTGTAACCAATTTGCTCACTGACATAACACATAATATGAAATTTGGTGAATCAACCTGTACCAATAGACCTCTCACCACTGGCGTACCACAGGGATCTGTGCTTGGCCCTTTGCTGTTTGGAATCTATTTCTCAACAGTTCAGGCTAAAGTATATGGCCTTTGGCTTATTGATGTTTGCTGATTCTTCCATATTGTGTGCAATCGTTGAGTTCACCAATGATGATAACATACTACAGGAGGAACTAGCACACACAACTGAATGGTGACAAACCCACATGATCTACAAATAAATGCAGAAATGTGTCTTTAATTTGTCCTTCTGAAAAGTGGAATTTCATGCTAATTACAACATTGACAACAGTCCTGTTAATGCTGAAACCCAGTGATGCAAGCACTGGGAACAAATGTAGATAACAATCTGCACTTTGACCACTAAGTGTCAACACTGGTATTGAAAGCCTATGTTTGCACATCATAAATCACACCATCATATTCAGATCTTAAGAATATATGACAGCACTGTACTTAAATCTCATCAAAACAGTAATAGAGTATAATACTCTCTATTTTGCATGTACCTCAGCAGACACATGCAGCAGCTGGAGAGACCACAGGGGTTTCTCATCAAGAAAATATATGGCCTAGAAACCATGCCATGATGTATGTGGATAGACTGAATGTTATGTCACTGTAATCTGTATCACATAGGATGAGGTAACTTCTGCCTGGCCTTTAGGGAGTCTCTGACCCTGCCCTGGTGGGAATAGTGCATATCCACAAATCAGATATAGCTGATGACATCATAAGTGTCTTTTGATAAGAATATGGTAGTAACAGTGTCCCAAATGCTGGTATAAAAGGCTCTCTGTAATGTCAAGCAAGAGCACAAACACACACACATACACACAGTTGACTGCAGTGAGAACAGAACCCCTACCTATTTAAGAACACAGACTATAGAACTCAGTAATATATGCACATGCCATGGCACAAACCTGATTTTGCCAGACTGCAGGTCAACTTATAGTGGATGACATTAGCAGGCCATGTTCGAGAGAAGATGTTGGGAGGCTTGCATGAAATGTATGTGTAGTCATGTGCAATTATCAAAATACTGTCAATCCATGCCATTGGAGCAGTAACTGTAAGATACACACTTCTGCACTTCTGTCAAGATACACATACACACACACACACACACACACACACACACACACACACACACACACACACACACACACACACACACACACTCAGTTGACTGCAGTGAGAACAGAACCCCTACCTCTCTAAGTATACAAACTACAGAACTCAGTACTTTATGCAAGCACAAGTGTGACTTTTAGCAGACTGCAGGTCATTTTATAGTGGATGACATCAGCAGGCCATGTTGGAGAGATGATGCTGGGAGGCTTGCATGAAGTGTATGCGTAGGCCTGTGCAACTTTCAAAATACTGTTAATCCATGCCATTGGAGCAGTAACTGTAGAATACACACTTCTACTCTTCTGTCTGCAAACACACATGCACGCACACACACGCACACAGGCACAAACACACACACACACACACACGCACACACACACACACACACACACACACACACACACACACACACACACACACACACACACACACACACACACACACACACAGAGTTGACTGCAGTGAGAACAGAAAAAAGTTAATAAATCCTTAGTTGAATGTATGAAAGAATTTGAGAAGAAATTGTTCAACGTGAAGAAATTGCAGATAGAGAATTGTTATTTACACAAGAACATTGAATTGGGGTTGGTTCTGCGGGGGTTGCGGACTTGGAGGTATCCTAATGGTATTGAGGGGAAGACTGAAATGATTGATGAAGTTAATCAATTATATGATTGGACTGGGTTTGAATTAATGAAAATAATGATTAAATTCAATGATCAGCTTGTAGCTTGTTATTTAGCGGATCTCAAAGAGGAAAATGAATTCATCTTGGCTGACTTGAATTTTGAACATTATCAGACCAACTATACAAATATGTTGGCAAGCATTGACTCCAGCTGTTCAGTTATATATCAAAGAAAATCAAATAAAATTTGTAGAGATACTGATGAGTATAAGAATAAAAGAGTATATCCTCTTTCAGCGGGTAACTGTGGTTACCGGAGGGTTTCAACCAATCGCGAGTCGGAGGCGGGACAGGAAGTGACGAGGAAGTCAGACGAGTACAATAGAGGAGCGGATCTGACGGATTTCCCTTTAGACGGAGGGTTAAGGCATTCGGAGATGTTGCGAAATCGTGGGCAGGGAGGCCAGCAGCAAAAGATAGATGAGAATCGCGATTATCAGTGGCAGGGGACAAGGTGAGATTCCATGTATGTGATACACTGGTCTACCCACTTGATGATATAGGTGTTTATGGCCACATCTGACAGTTCCGAGTGAATACCTCAGTGTGGATTTCTGTCAAATGTCTTGACCTGGTCAAGTTCCACAAGATGCTAGTGTTGTCATCATGCATGCCCTCAATGACCTCTTTGAGGATGTCTTTCAGATGTAACAGACATGATTTAGAATTAACAACTCACACAGATCTGTTGCACACAGCTGGGATATTACTAGTGTCCATGTAGAAAAGGTCCATGATGACATGTTGGTCTACCTCACAGCTGAGAAGAGTCAGGATGTGTCTATACATGCATGCATCAGGTGCTGTCCCCCTGAGCTCAGATGGATGCATGTTGGTGTACACCCTTCTTACAGGAATATAGCCTATGTGGAGAGTGTGTTGAAGTGTGTATTGAACTGTAGCAGGAAGGTGTATGTGGTGAGTCATGCCATAGGTGATCTGTGATGTTGTTACAGCCCACTGATTCTGTGTGATAGGTCTGGATGAAGGCAGGACAGTGCATACTGCCTACCTTGATCTGGCTTAGGGTTTTGACACAATCCTCCACAGTATCACTGAGAAACTCTACCAGCTGGGGATTAACCCTTACGCATACCTACCAACTATCCAGATTTTAGCAACATTTTCCAGATTTTTGCCTCATATTTTTGGGCTGTTTCTTGTAAAAATATGTGGTTTTCAAGAAAATCATTGAAAACTGAAGTCCATAAATAATGACATACATTTAAGTTTTGAAAATGCATGCTAACACAAATCCTATTATTCTAGCTATTTTCTAAGTTTATAAGAACAATATTTAAATCTGTCCCTATTTTTGGGCCTTTGTCTCCCCATTATTTTAGTTTTTGTCCAGATGTCGAGCACTAAAAGGTTGAGAGATATGCCCTTACATAACTAGATGTGTAACCAATTTGCTCACTGGCAGAACACATAATATGAAATTTGGTGAATCAACCTGTACCAATAGACCTCTCACCACTGGCGTACCACAGGGATCTGTGCTTGGCCCTTTGCTGTTTGGAATCTATTTCTCAACAGTTCAGGCTAAAGTATATGGCCTTTGGCTTATCGATGTTTGCTGATTCTTCCATATTGTGTGCAATCGTTGAGTTCACCAATGATGATAACATACTACAGGAGGAACTAGCACACACAACTGAATGGTGACAAACCCACATGATCTACAAATAAATGCAGAAATGTGTCTTTAATTTGTCCTTCTGAAAAGTGGAATTTCATGCTAATTACAACATTGACAACAGTCCTGTTAATGCTGAAACCCAGTGATGCAAGCACTGGGAACAAATGTAGATAACAATCTGCACTTTGACCACTAAGTGTCAACACTGGTATTGAAAGCCTATGTTTGCACATCATAAATCACACCATCATATTCAGATCTTAAGAATATATGACAGCACTGTTCTTAAATCTCATCAAAACAGTAATAGAGTATAATACTCTCTATTTTGCATGTACCTCAGCAGACACATGCAGCAGCTGGAGAGACCGCAGGGTTTCTCATCAAGAAAATATATGGCCTAGAAACCATGCCATGATGTATGTGGATAGACTGAATGTCATGTCACTGTAATCTGTATCACATAGGATGAGGTAACTTCTGCCTGGCCTTTAGGGAGTCTCTGACCCTGCCCTGGTGGGAATAGTGCATATCCACAAATCAGATATAGCTGATGACATCATAAGTGTCTTTTGATAAGAATATGGTAGTAACAGTGTCCCAAATGCTGGTATAAAAGGCTCTCTGTAATGTCAAGCAAGAGCACAAACACACACACATACACACAGTTGACTGCAGTGAGAACAGAACCCCTACCTATTTAAGAACGCAGACTATAGAACTCAGTAATATATGCACATGCCATGGCACAAACCTGATTTTGCCAGACTGCAGGTCAACTTATAGTGGATGACATTAGCAGGCCATGTTCGAGAGAAGATGTTGGGAGGCTTGCATGAAATGTATGTGTAGTCATGTGCAATTATCAAAATACTGTCAATCCATGCCATTGGAGCAGTAACTGTAGGATACACACTTCTGCACTTCTGTCAAGATACACATACACACACACACACACACACACACACACACACACACACACACACGCACACTCAGTTGACTGCAGTGAGAACAGAACCCCTACCTCTCTAAGTATACAAACTACAGAACTCAGTACTTTATGCAAGCACAAGTGTGACTTTTAGCAGACTGCAGGTCATTTTATAGTGGATGACATCAGCAGGCCATGTTGGAGAGATGATGCTGGGAGGCTTGCATGAAGTGTATGTGTAGGCCTGTGCAACTTTCAAAATACTGTTAATCCATGCCATTGGAGCAGTAACTGTAGGATACACACTTCTACTCTTCTGTCTGCAAACACACATGCACACACACACACACACACACATAGACACAAACACACACACACACACACACACACACACACACACACACACACACACACACACACACACACACACACACACACACACACACACACACACAGTTGACTGCAGTGAGAACAGAAAAAAGTTAATAAATCCTTAGTTGAATGTATGAAAGAATTTGAGAAGAAATTGTTCAACGTGAAGAAATTGCAGATAGAGAATTGTTATTTACACAAGAACATTGAATTGGGGTTGGTTCTGCGGGCGTTGCGGACTTGGAGGTATCCTAATGTTATTGAGGGGAAGACTGAAATGATTGATGAAGTTAATCAATTATATGATCGGACTGGGTTCGAATTAATGAAAATAATGATTAAATTCAATGATCAGCTTGTAGCTCGTTATTTAGCAGATCTCAAAGAGGAAAATGAATTCATCTTGGCTGACTTGAATTTTGAACATTATCAGACCAACTATACAAATATGTTGGCAAGCATTGACTCCAGTTTTTCAGTTATATATCAAAGAAAATCAAATAAAATTTGTAGAGATACTGATGAGCATAAGAATAAAAGAGTATATCCTCTTTCAGCGGGTAACTGTGGTTACCGGAGGGTTTCAACCAATTGCGAGTCGGAGGCGGGACAGGAAGTGACAAGGAAGTCAGACGAGTACAATAGAGGAGCGGATCTGACGGATTTCCCTTTAGATGGAGAGTTAAGGCATTCAGAGATGTTGCGAAATCGTGGGCAGGGAGGCCAGCAGCAAAAGATAGAATAGAATTGCGATTATCAGTGGCAGGGGACAAGGCCGAAACAGTGGAGTTATCCCCAGCAGCAGAGCAACATGAACCAAGGTGGATGGAGATAGATTTTTCCTATGGACATTTATGTGAAGTAAGTGGGACTTTTATTGGGTGTTTGCAGGACAGTGGGTCAAGTGGCGCTATTGGAACTAGTTCTGTTTTGGAACAGCAGTCCCTTGACGCACACGTTTGCAAAACTGATGTATTATTTAAACAGCAGTATAGTTTAAATGTGAGTTCTGTTAACCCTATTGATGGCATTGGCCTAAGTAATATTGAAAGTGTTTCAACAGCTGTTATGAATTTTAGCAGCACTAAAAATTGTGGAGTATATGACGCCAATGTTTTGGCGGGGAGTGTTTTGTCATCTAGTGGTTCGAGTGTCAATAATTTAACTGAGTCGATAGTGGAACTGAGTATTTACTCTGTTTTTGAATCTATTAATAGGGGGGTTGCTGCTGATGTTGAAAAACTAATTGTATTTAATCAACAGATAGAGGAATTTGGAAATTGTGATGTTGGTGATGTATTTAAGGGGCAATTTTCTATGAGCCCCGGTTTTTTAGATGTTAATGACAGTTTAATGAATTCAAGTGAACTAACTTTGACTAATGTTAGTACAGATGGGGAATTAAGTCAATTATTGGATGTCATTGATGCCATGCAGCGGGCTGATAATGCTGTAACAATAAGTAATGCAATTGTTGTCCCTAATACATTTGGTGACTATCGAGTTTATAATTATTCTAGCAAATAAATAAATAATAAACCTGTAGAGTTACTTTCAAAAGGTTCCTTATTTATTCCAGTAATGAGGGGGAGTTTAAATGAGATTTTGATTGACTTAAAAATGTTGACTAGGAGAATGAATCTTAAGATGTTTTTTGAAAATACAATGGAACAAGGTGAAATTGTGCTAAAAAAGCCAAATAAATTTAATCTCCCTTTAAATGGAACAGTGGCATTCTATGAGAAGATTTGTGAGTTAGACATAAGGGAATATATGAAGAAAAGCAGGAACTATATTGAAAATAGAGCATATGATAGGGCCAATAATTTAAATGAGGATGAACAAAAATTATTAACAGAATTAATTAATGACAAAACTCTCAGGTTCATGAAGCCTGATAAAGCTAGTGGTACGGTCATTATGGATAGAAATGACTACATTGACTACATGTTAAGTATGTTAGGGGATGACACTTATGAGGAAAGCAGTTAGAAGCAGGTGCATATAGCATATTCCAAAATAGATTTGTTGATAGAAGATCTTATAATGCAAGGTCAAATTGATGAGTCTGAGTATTATTATGTAAAAAATGATTTTCCAATGGTTAGCAGCATTTTTGGCATTCCAAAATTGCATAAGGGGTTGGACAATGTTAAATTTAAGCCCATTGTAGATGGGAAGAGAAGCAAGACATGTTTTATTAGCAGATTTTTGGATTTTCATTTACAGAAAGGTATAAAGAAATTTGATTATATTACAAAGGATTCATGGCATTTTTTGGAGAAGCTCAAAACAGTTAGGATTAGTGAGCATACAGTTTTGTTGGCTATTGATGTTTGTAATCTTTTTTCGGTAATTCAAAGTGGTATAGGATTACAATGGTTAGAATGTCAATTAGGAAAGACTGGGTTGTACGACCAAGACTGCATTAATGTATTCGTTACTCTAATGGAAGCTGTATTAGATAATAACTACATATTTTTTGAAGGGCATTATTTTAAGCAAAATACGGGAGTGGCAATGGGGGCTGCATGTGCCCCCATATATGCTAATTATATAATGTCCTTCTGGGAACAGGAAATATGTGTTTTCTAGTGAATATAAGCAATATATTCAACACTATACCCATTTTTGGATGATATTTTTGTGATCTGGGAGGGTGGTGTTGAAAAAATCAAAATGTTTATTGATTATAGAAATGACACAGTGCAGTTTCTTAAGTTTACTTTTGAATTTAGTAAAGATGAACTGTCATACTTAGATGTTCAGTTGAAGGTTGATAAAGTAAGGAAATGTTTGACTTCTGGTATTTATAGAAAGCCCACCTTTTCAAACGCATATTTGAATTATCATAGCTGGCATCCTAGCCATCTGAAGAAGGCCATAGTAAAAGGTCAGATGGTTAGGGCAGCCAGAATGGTTAGTGAGGAGCAAGAATTTTTTAGTGAGGTGGAATTTATAAAAGGTATGTTTATTAAGAGAGGATATCCTATTGTTTTGTGTGAATCCATAGGTGATGAAGTAATACGGAAAAGGAATGATGGTACTTATATGGCATTATTAACCATGAATAGTAATGTGAATTCTTTAATGAACAACAATATTTAATGTAAAAATATTAATCCAAAAATTGAAAAGGGGAGTAGTATTGTAGAAAATGACATAAATTACAGTATGAAAAATGGTTCTGGAACATGTGAATCTGACATTTATTTAATCACCACATATTCCTATGATACTAAGTATATAGTGGATATTATACATAATAATTGGAGGTTGTTGAGACTGGATAATAATGTATGGAGTAAGTTAAACAATCCTCCAAAATATGTATATAGGAAGGGAAGAGGATGTTATATGGGTGATATAGGTAATTCAAGCAGGGCTAGGGGTAATTTTAAGTGTGGGAGATGTAACATGTGCCAGTATATTTTGGTTACAGGTTCAAAAATAGTAGTGGCCAACGTGTCTATTGGTTTACATGGGCATTTTGATTGTCACACCAAAAATGTTGTTTATTTAGCTAAATGTTGCCAATGCTCAGCTTTTTATGTAGGAAAAACTTGCAGATCTTTTAAAGAAAGAATCAGTGAGCATATTTTGGATATTAAACATATGAGAAATACTAATGCATTAGTCAGGCATATAGAACAAAATAATGGGCATCAATTTAAATTTTGTGTGATACAGCACATCAAAAAAGATAGTCAAGGTGGAGTTTTAGATGTACACCTTGACATATGTGAAATGAAGTGGCAGTTGAGGTTGGATGCCACAGTGTTCCCAGGCATCAATGACAATATAAGTATTGCCCCCATTTTAAAGTTAAAACATAGTATGGGATAAACTGATACATTTTCATTTGATATACATTTTTTTTTAATTTTAAAATGGTTTACAGCATTTACTTAATATTATGTGCATATTTAAGTTTTAATTTTAACATTTTATTTATATTTGTTGAACAGTAGTTCAATATTAGTTGAAATACATTGTGATTTATTGTTTTTATGTGTAGTTTATTTTTTGTTTCATAATAAATAAAATATAGTATATCTATTAAATATTACATATATTAAATATTACATATATTACATTGATAATATGCATTTAGTGGTTTTATATGAAATTTAGGCGTATATTATATGTTTGTAAGTATTTTTATTGTGAGTTTTTGGCTTGGTCAAATTTTATTGGGAGATGGGTATGCTCAATTAGATTTAATTGAAATTAATTAATTGAATTCAATTAGTGGGAGTGTATTTATTGCCAAAAGTTTGCACAAGTTTTTGTTCTGAAGAAGTCTGTGAATAAAGACGAAACCTAGGTAAACTGTCGTCCTTCTTGTGGTTGATGCTAGCTTGCAGTTCTTGATTACGGACCATTCCTGTGTATCTTCTTTGTTGTTACAAGAACAGAACCTCTACCTATCTAGGTACAAAGACTACAGAACTCAGTACTTTATGCAAGTACCATGGCACAAGTTTGACTTTTACAGGACTGTTGGTCAACTTACAGTACATGACATCAGCAGGCTATGTTGGAGAGAAGATGTTGGGAGGCCTGCATACACTCATAGCTTCATAGCTTCTTAGGAGGTTACTAGCCTAATGGCCTGTGGGTGTTTACAAGCGTAGCTGTGTAAAAACACTAGTACCCTTATTGAACATAGATAGATGGTTGTTGTTAGTAGAGCGATTTTGTGACCGGCACCAACTGGCTCTGTCCATGAGGGACATAGATGCCACTCCAGGGGTGAATTTACACTCACCTATCCAGTTGTCAAGGTTGCACTTGAATAAGGTCATTGAGAAGCACTACTTCACATGCAGTGGGAACCTATTACAGGGGAGTGGCAAATGCTGCTTGATATATCTGTGTCCCCAGCATGTTCTGTTTATGTCACAGGCTAGGTTGAGATCCTTGGAGCACGTTATTCTTGTGCAATTTTATTTGCAGATGCCCAGCATCCTGGGCACAAGCGTCTGTGTTTTCTCAGTTGCTGCAAGTGACTGGTGAGGTACAGATAGAAGGGAACACTGTACTCAGTTAGTGGTCTGGTAAATGGAGAGTACAACAGAGCTATGATGTACCTGGTCTTAGATGTGATGTCCTTATTTATGAGGTGCGCAATGTAGAATGTCTGTCTCACCACTGTGGACACAGTGCTTGAAGTGTAGACTGCTATCAGCATGTGTTCTCAAATCTCACAACACTGTCTTTAAGCTTGGGGGGGTGCTATGTATATCATGATTAGCAGGGATATTTCATTGCCAAAGGGGGCAATGAGGCATTTTTTGCTTTAAGGTTTAGTCTGTGAGTTCAGCACCAATCATTTGTCCGTGTCAGCCCATTCTGTAATATGTTAACATAGTTGGGGGACTTTATATATCTGCATCCAGTTGACAGTCATCTGCAAAGATGGTACACCACAGGCCATCTACCTTTGCCTGGACGTCAGAGAAATAGTTTACAAATAGTTGAGGGCTGAGCACAAGTCCTTGTGGTATTCCACTGGTAAGTGGTCTAGTGGTGGAGGTGTAGTTTCCAACTTTGGCAGTGTATGTGAACTGTTGGTGAGACAGTTGGCTGTCCATTTAGTAATGTATGAGCTAATTCCTAGATGGGAGATTTTCTCTATGATACCTGAATGGAGGATGGTGTCAAGCACCTTAGATAACTCATCATAGGCGGTATCTCCTGTTGTCCCTCATCCAAGTCTTTGTGGTCATTATCAAGGAAGTCCACTAGGTTTAA
Source organism: Protopterus annectens (assembly GCF_019279795.1). Classification (NCBI taxonomy): domain Eukaryota; kingdom Metazoa; phylum Chordata; order Ceratodontiformes; family Protopteridae; genus Protopterus; species Protopterus annectens. Next base: position 413,862,816 of record NC_056744.1, on the reverse strand, counting down.
TAAGCAATATCTGTCCTTGACAAAACCAAAAGTGGTTGGGGCAAGTGTGTTGAATTGTGTTGAATGGATAATGTGTGGATAAGGTCCTTGCTGATTCCTTCCTTAGCCTTGCAAATAAGGCTTTTTAGGCTTATGAGTAAACAACTAGTTCTGCATGCATGTTACCAGATTGATGTGCATTGCAAATCATGCAACACTGAATATTCATTTCTTACTGTAGGTGAAATAATTGTGGAAAAAGCACTGAGACGCCAGCGTTGTAGTGCTTGGAGAGAGGCAACACATGGCTGTATTGTAAATATGTGACATATTGTTAGAGTCTTCAGTTTGTTATGTTTCCACATGTAATTTCATGTCAAAGACAGGCAAGGGACAGTAAACAGCAGTAATACATAATAATATTTACTTTTCCATAGAGAGGCGAGCAGGAGGTCTGTACGATTGTTGGGAAAGTATTTGTGCATGAGAGATACATATTTTCAATACTTTGCATGTTTGAGCGTAGTTAGCAGTGCACAAATGTGAGCCGCATTAGCAATAGTCTGAGAGTTACTACTGAGTTTATGAAACGCACCTGCTGTTTAACTGACTCTATGGCAGCAGGTGTAAATGCATTGACACATTTCTTTTTGACCACAGATGATACTGGGTTTGAATCTATGTGTATCTAATAATTTTAAATACTTTAACATTAACATTGATAATGCAACTACATGAATTATTTGTAAAACATGTGTTGTTGCATGTTAGCATATGGTAAAATGAGGAGCAAGCAGGGGGAAGAACAAAGGGAAAGCAGTGCAGGAATGTGCAGGAGGGAGGTAGGAAAAAACCTTAACTATCCATTTCTTTAACACTGTAAACTGAAAATATGTGCAGAATATTAACTGAATTTGGTCTGTTACCTCTACAAAGAGGGGTGACAAAAATGTATTCATGTTGTATAGCCAATTGGACTGAATCAAGTATATCAAGAAGACACGTGTGTGAACTGGACAACTATGTACGGTATGATTTATTTTTGTGGGACAGGTGCCCATTTTTTTTTATTTCCGAAAGAGAGGAATGTTGGGGAAGGGACTTAGGTATGTCTGTGCCAGGTAAGTTGGGTGGGTGAGGAAGCAATTGCAAACATACAAAACAAACAAGGCAAGAAACAGGGATGGTGATGGCACAAAAGGTTGGGGGATACCATGATTGGTGTCATGGAGGGGACAATGCAGTCTCATACCCATCAAGCTTGGAGACAGTGAGAATCGAGTCCCTATCCACTGTACTGTCATCACTGTCACCTTACTCCACTGGTGGCTGGAGTGCTTGACATCTTCTTCTCCTTCTCCTATGGATGATAAGGGGGAGCAGTGTCTCCCCCCAGTGTAGACATACAGCAATGGTGTGGTGCACGACCCTATGCACCATCCTTAGCAACTCACTGTGGGTCATGAAATCACCACCTCAGACACTGCTCCCAGAGGGTGCCACTGCACCAGCTTCCGGGGAAGGACTACCGGAGGGCACAGGTAGTGCAAGGGCAGCAGAGGCAGGTTGGCACCCAAATGTGCTGGACATCGGTACTGGAGCTGGTGTAGTGGAGGCAGGCTGATCCATGGGGGCTGACCTACCTCGCTGTGCTATGGATCATTTAGTGATGTGGTACACATGGATGACATGGAGACATTTTGATGACACATGTTAGAAAAATAATAAAAAGAGAGAGAGATAAGGGTTGTGATGACAGAAAAAAATAAAATTAGTACCATCATATGTGACATACAATGCATTAATCTAATTATATAAGTATTTTATCTGAAGCAATACATTTAAACATGCATCCTAACAGATACACTATACTACAAGTTGCTGAAATTAATCCTTGTAATGTGCATATATTGCACATATGTATGTTCCAGTTATACAGATTACAAATTTTAGCAGGGCATCCATGCCACTGGCAAAGTTTTTAATTTAATGTAAATATTATTGACGAAATAACAGCATTTTATAGTGGTGAATTGTGGTATTTGAACCCACAATACTAATGCATATATACTTGGTTTTACAGTTGAAATATGCATGCTCAATTTAAGACAACTCTATCAAATACCAAAAAAGCTATCTCTAACATTTATTGCTACAATAACACTTTTCCTCTGCTGCATACATACTACTTGCTTCTCTCAGTCTCTCCAAATGAACAACATGATCTTGCACATTGAACTAATGCTCTCTGGCAGCTGGGAAAAGAACAGAAAAGAACAGAATAGCATTATGTATACCTGTCTTGCCTATATTAAGCTTTCTTAGTCTTACAAGTACTCTCTTAATTTCATACAAACACAGATGTGGAATGCCTGCAGTCTCAAACTTCTCCAGCCAATAGTTGACAGTATCCCTTTTTCTCCTGTGAAGGTCATTAAAATGATGCCTACATTTCTGTCCAGTGCACAGTATACCAGTGATACTGGTACAGCCTGGGCTAAACTATCCCACACGTCAGACATGTACTGGCAGTCAGAAAAGTCCCCCTGCAGAAGCATTTGGCTGTGGTGCTTCTATGTCTACCAGCAGAACTAGAGCAATGGAGACCAATGCTTTCTCACCAATTCCAGTTATCCTGTTTACTGGTAGTGCACAAACCCAAGCAATGTGTTTGTGTGATGTTAAGCAGATAGCAGCAGTGTCAAGCATGGCAGAATAAAATAATTGAAAATGGAAGGGTAATCTGACACTTGGCCTTAGTTTGAGGGTTGTCTACTGATGTAGCCTAGAAATATATATTGGATACTGGAAGGTAACTGTTAGGTGAGTTAAGTTTGCAGACATGCACTGCCGGCATAAATGTAATGACCTGATATATTTTTATTCCTGTCTTTATACACTGAGGAAACTTTACTTTTACAGTATGGGATTCAAACCTAGACATAATGGGACAAAGCATTTTTCCACAGCATTGATTTTCCCTCTTTGCTACAGAAGAAGTACTGCTCAGACATCGTCCGGAATCATACACAAATACAGGTGACAACATGAGCTATTACACATGTATGTGTGTGACCTGACAAGGTTATTGGATATAAATCCAGTTGTTTATGTGTCTTAGGTAATTGTGAAGGCCATGCAGGTCCAGGTAGCAGAATTATATTTACAGAACTGTAGTATACAGTATGCCCTCAGTCGCACATCTGAAAACACAATAATGGAGTCTCATCCCTCATACATATAATTCATATCAGCTCCACTATCTATCATTTTATAAGTGAGAATGTATATAATTGGAAGTGGAGCAGTAAAAGTGTATGGAATATCCTATATTAGAACCTAGGACCACGTATATGGCGGTCCTACACTTAACACCTGTTGCCACAAGAATATTGAAATAATACTTGACTATTTTTCAGTTCATTGCTATAAACTGCACTTTCACAACAGCAACAAAAAAGGTTGCACACCCTGTACTAGGGCCCAGGACTAGCTGTCCTCCACCCCATACTTACACCTGCTGCTACAGGTCTAGTTACATGACATTCCCTAAGGTCTCTATGTTAACTACCTCACACCACTTAGTGGGTTTGCACTGTGCCCAACAGAAATAATTTAATGTATCCACTTTCTATTATTGGCTGTCTGAGTCCTGTTGCCCAGTTGCACACTGCCATGCTTGCCTGTTCTTTTGGTGGGGGGAGCAAAGCTGCATTTTTGTTTTGGCACAAAAAAAGGATATGTTGCTATTGTTACTCTCCTATTTTTACATCTAGCCTGTTGTTGATATTTCAAATCTCTTTTTCTCCAATGGGTAATACTGAGATACTACATTTTTCTGTTTTATCTGAGAACAGTTGTTTTGTAGCTATGTAATACTTATGTGTAGTATCCTTCTGTTCTCTTTTATGACACTTAGGACTATGCCATCCAGGCATCTCAATCCTTGAAGATCACCCTTCACTGATGCTGAAAAAGCAGGTTATCATTGACACTTTTAGGCAACATGGTGCCTTTTTACTTGAAAGAGGACAGGGAGATACGTCATGCAGAATGCAGATTTGGTGGCAGACTATCAAAGCTGTCAATGTCATGGGTGACCATGGTATGAACGTGGTATGAACATGGTGACCTGTATGCCCACTGACATGATTATATCTGCATGGAGGACAGCAGCTGCAGTGGACCATGATTGGATGGGTATGGGGAGCCAAAGCAACTCGTGGCAGAGCCAGTTCTCATGGTTGACGACAACATTGATGAACTACCACCTCTACCATGCATGGCTTACACCTGTCCAACATGCCAAGATGTAGAGCTAGCACAGAGCTTGGTTGTGTTCATGCACAGCAAAACAGGGGGTATGTGACAGGTTCTGTCACATACCCCCTGCATTGTAAAAGTGCCGTATGGCCATAGCCACATAGCTTGCAACCAGTTAAAGCAAAACTTCTGGACAAAGGCACAGATAATGGGGGGACAATGCCCTAAAAATAGGGTCACTTTTTAAATATAGCTGTTACAAACTTAGAAAATTGATATAAAACAGGTTATGTATTAGTGTGAATCTTCTGAAGGATAGAGGTCTGAAACTCAAATGTATGCCACTATTTCCTGACTGCAGTTCTCAATGACTTGCCAGAAAACCACAAATCAATCAGAAACAGCCAAAAAATATGAGACAAAAATCTGGAAATTCTATGAAAATCTGTATAGTTGAGAGGTATGCATAGCCCTCAACTGTACATGTTTCCATAGAATGCCCAAATGCCTGCCTCACATCCATATTAACCTCCTAGAGTAAGAATGCTGTACAAAGCCATAAATAATTGGGGGACATAGGGACACATTTTAAAAAGTGCACTGACGAACCTGAAAGCTGACAGAATAAAAGGTTTGCAGTAGCATGGACTTCCTGCAGGGTATGAAGACTGAAACGCAAATATCTGCCATGTGAAAGTGTTGTACAGGCAAAGCCCTCAACTGTACAGGTGTCTGCAGAATGCCCAGATGCCTGCCTCACATACCTGTCAACTTCCTAGAGTAACAAAGCTGAACAAGGCCATAAATATTTGAAAATATATTTTCCATACTAAGGTATGTTTAAGTGGGTCTATATTAGAACATTGAAGTTTCAAAACTTCAAATGTTCTAATATCAAACCCTATTTAGCGAAAGCTGAAAACATCAAACATACAGAACAGCGAACGTTTTCCTAGGGAAAAAAATTGCTGTTTTAAAACACATACACACAACGCAAGCACACCAAACAAACTGCAATCCACACACATACACCTAAAATCTTACACCTAACCCTACACTAAACTATACACACACCACTAACTATCCACTTACTTTAACCCAAACCCTAATCCTAAGGTCCGTCACTATCGCACACTCACCTCACCCACCCTAACTCTAACTCACGTAAGCCGCCCTAACCCTCACTTCCACACAATCGCACACATACCTAACCTGCGCCCTAATCCTAGCTCACCTAACCCGCCCTAACCCTCACGTCCACATAAGTGCGCACATACCGAACCCGCACCTTAACCCCAACTAACCTAACTCGCACTCAATCGCGCACTTACTTGAACCCGACCTGTAACTTTCCACCACAGAGCTGAAAATACTGAAGGAACAGAAATGGACAGCCAATTTCTTTCCCTAGGAAAAATTTCAGTTTTCTTTTGCTTCGATATTTTCAGCTTTCGCTGAATAGGGTTCGATGTTAGAGCATTCAAAGTTTTGCAACTTCGAGGCTCTAATATAGACCCTGTTTAAACATAGCTGAGCGAGTGTGCATGTTATGGCCCTCTGCCAAGCATTGCTTAAACACACCAGAGGAGGTAAATAAAAATATACAGGTAAAGTTTTAATGCTGGGATAGTGCAGTGGTTAGAGTCCTGGCTTTGTAAGCAGATGTTTACAGTCTGAGTACTAAGACAGACAATTCATTTTTAGATAGGAAAGCAGTGTTAAAATGTTTTTTTTTCAAATGTAGTAATTGATATTTGTCAACCAGGGTAGTGTAGCTGGTATAAAATGTAAGTGTGAGTGCATATAACATGTGAAATCACCTATGTACACACAAGTGTCCCATACAGTATAGTCACACCCCATGGTAATGTAATGAAATCACATAGAGGGACATCATGTAAAGTAAATCATATATACTTACTAATAAGTCAGTAATGAAAAATTAAGTTATTATTGTGATATTTTAATAAAATGAAATGTGAGCAATGGTTAGTAGTGCTCAGCTATGTTTAGCCAGTGTAAGCATTGCTTAAATGTGAATGATAAGCAGCAGTCAGCTCAGCTAAGCGGATTTGCACAATGTTAAGCAATGCTCAACAATTACCCCTTAAGCACTGTTCAACCCAGCTTAGCGAGTTTGCATGTTGCTAAGTTGTGCTCAGCAGTTTTGAAAGTGACCAATTATGGCAAAGGGTGGGAATATGGCCTTATTTAAACAGCATAGGTGGGAACACAGCCAGTACCTGTTATATTTCAACTTGTGCAGGAACCATGGCTGGTGTAGGTGAGGGTTCATGCTTTAGGGTGCAGAGGAGGGGTATCGTGGACTCCAGGATCATGACTGGGCTCCTTGTAAGCAACCATGATGACAGACCACTGCAGGGCCAGTACCAGGGCTCCCAGTGTAAAGTGGAGGCCTGGGACCATCTTGCTCATGATCTCACCAGTGTTACTGTCATCCCCTGAGCTGGTGAGCAGGTCCAGCACCACTATGCTGAATTAAAGCAGAGGAAGGGGGCACTCTTGGGCTAGTGGAGTCAAGATGTCAGGGACAACAGTGCTTCAGCAATTTGTAAGTATCACAAATATACGTCTACCAAATTCTAGCCTGAGGATGTGATATACAGGTATGCATAATGTTTGTTTTTCTCCCCTACAGCTGCAGCAGACAAGAGACTATTAGGCAGAAACCAGCAAAGCAAGGAACAGAAGTTACCCAGTAGCTCAATGTGATGAGAAATAGCTTAGTTGTTCATTTTGCACACCCAGACACGGTTCACATCCAGGGAGTGGTACTAAGATGTGTGCATATCTACACACAAGGAATCAGGAATAAATGTAAAAACAGTCGGGTAGTGTTAACAGATATTTTCCCCACAGGTTTCACAGGTAAGGAAATGTTAGTCGTAGCTGTATGAAGGGTATACTAACAGACTGCATACAACTGTTCAACTGTCCCACCACATGCCTGCAAATGACAGCAGGATAAGTACATACAACATACACTCTTCCCAATACTTGTCTCTCAAGGGTCACGCTGTCACAGCTAGTGGTCACTACTACCAATAACCTTGGACACAGATAGGAAACCAATTGAAGTATGCCAGTAGCACATTTACATAACAGCAGTTCAGGGTTCCCCTCCTGTGCCTGATATGTAACCCTGACATGTATGAGTTCCCTCTAGTCATGTACCCAGAGTTGTCATGGTTTGTCCCATACCATTTCAGGCTGACAGTTTAATAGGTAAGTTTGTGTTACACAAGCTATGGGCCATAGATAAATGTAAAGTGAGGGCAGACCCATAGAGTATTAAGCAGTACTGCTGTGGAAAATAGAAGCATAAACAGTTGTTAATCGACTTTTTGTCTCTCTCCCTACCCCTCATCTGCATCAATAATTATTATTCATATACTATGGTTATGTTGTTCTCCAAACTTAATGCTGGGACTTGTGTTCTATTATTGTTCATATATTTGATTGGTTGCATGTTAACATACCTTGTTTAAACACCATTGTTGGTGGCCTGTTGCCATCAATGTTACTGGCATGCTGTTATGATGCATATTGTTGTTCTGTTTATGCATGTGTTCTGTTTGCTATGCAACTGTTTCATATCTGTTTTATGGGGTTAATTGGAACACACATGCATGCTATTATAACTAATCTTGAAATGTGTTGTGCATGACTAACCAACATATTCTGTAAAACCCCAACACCATAGCACATTTGGGAAGGCAGAGCCCAGTGGATCCAACTGTCCCGCCTTGTCTGGTTGTGGCACCAGGCCCCAGAATGTCTGGGACCTTACCAGGGACTTTCTCTTCCATTGGTACTGCATATCCTTCAGGTGAAACCGGCTCAGGGGACAGGGCCCATCCCCCCTTGGGAGTGGACACGGACAGGAGCCTGTCACCCACAGTCAGTTCCAGGGTTTGGTGTGCAGTGCTATCCGAGCAGGGTTGGTTGGGCAGCTGCACCAGATTGAGGGCCACCTGATGCACCTTGAATGGCAGGCTGACCCCTCCTATCTAGCCCCCAGCACAGCCACCTTCGGGGCCATGAAGGAGCAGTAGTGACTGCCCATGGGTGGGGACCTCAGTCCCACTGTATCCATTTGGGGGCTCATGGTCTTCTGATTCCCAACCACTCTCCCTGTCAAAGGTGTTTACCCCGTCATGTGTCATATATCACCCCTATCTGCTGCCTTGTCTCAACCTATCCTACCCAACCTACCTCCCCAAAGATACCTACAGCCATTCCCCAACATCCCACTCTCACCTTAAAAAAGGGCATCTGTTTCACAAAAACACATTGCCTCATACATAGCTCTACATTTCGCCCCCATGTACAGTGAAACTAATCAATCAACCCACAGATTATTCTGCAAATGTCTGTCACCAACACCCCTCCCTGTCGGGTGTGAGGCTGTAAATTCCAAGGTTTACACATTATTCACAGCTGTTGCTGCAGAAGAAATGTAGAGCTATGGTCCTTCCCTGAACCCATACTGCACAACCCTACCTGGTTTTCCTAATATTTTAACCCTGCTTGCCCCCATTTTACCACTTTCCTATCACCCTTTTTTTCTTTTCTTTAATGAAAATTAGTGTAGGTGTAAGCGGAGTAAGCAGTTCTAAGCAAAACTAGCAGGGCTTAACCATCTGTTAGCATCGCTTAGTTTTGCACAAAACCACGCATGCCCACTTACAACTCCTGAAAAGTGCCTTAATCACTCTGTCTCCATCAGCCCAGCAAGAAAATAATCAGCGCTGCCAAGTCTCAAACACGGGATGCTGTGTACTATAAACACAGCAATGTACCACTACACCATCCAAGCTGTGCTGTAATGCCTTTACAAACATATCATTCATTCTGATTATTTAACATTAATGAAAAAGTCATCACTTCCAAATCTGGAACCCAAGATCCTGTGCACTACAATCACTGCAATATACCTCTACACCATCTAAGTTGTAGGAGTTTGTCTTGTTTTTACAAACATATCATGCACAGCAGTCATTCAACATAAGGGAGAATTATATATCCATACATAAATATATATATATATAGATATATATATATATATATATATATATATATATATATATATATATATATATATATAAATATGTATATATATAGAGCCCTTCATTTGTTTGAACTTTCAACTGTTCGAAACTCATATGGGCGACACCATATGACCGAATGTTTGAAAGGCCGACAAATGATAGCGGAGATCCAGCTACAGTGAGGGACTGGGAGAGTCCCCTTTCCTGCACTGTAGTGCAATCTCAGAATGATAATATTTAAGTAGCAGGGGGTGTGGGGGGTGCAGGGGGGCTTGCTCCCTGCATAACACAGTTTTAGGTAAATGGTGCTATTTCAGGATGTCGGTATTTTGGAATGTGGCTCATATGGTGTTGGCCATATGAAAGTCGGCATTCTGAAGGGTCGACATTCTGAAGTAGGCCTATATATATATATATATATATATATATATATATATATATATATATATATATATATATATATGTGTATATATACATATATATATATATATATATATATATATATATATATATATATATATATATATATATATATATATATATATATATGTACATATACTCATATATTATATATTATATATATATATATATATATATATATATATATATATACAATCTCTTAATGCAAGACATCTGCAAAAAGCCCAACAAAGTGGGAGGATAAAGGGCAAACAAAAGTGGCATCTTTGAAATATGGCTGTCATATTTGCAGAAGTCTGCTAGAGTGGCATGGTATGCTTTAACATTCAATTCCAGGTAGATTCCAGGTCTGAAACACAAATTAATGTCATTATTTACTGATGTCAATGCTCACATCATCCCAGTGATTTTTCAGAAACACACAACTGTTATGGACAACAGACCAAACATATGAGCCAAACATCTGGACAGTATCTAGACATCTGGACAGTGGAGAAGTATGACTGCAGTCATGTAAAAGAATGGAAAAACCCATCTCAGCTGACAATCATGTCACCCAGCACCTTCTGAACCACAGTAAGACCAACACAACACTACCCCAAATCAGCTCTGGGCAATTACCCATATATATCCAAATGTATTGTGCACTACAGACATGTTAATGTAGGGAAAAGCAGATAGTGGTGGAATAATGTCCACCCACAACCATTTGCACCTCAGTCACAGCAACATACCGGTACCCCAAATGAACTCTAGAGTAGAACGACTGTTTGAATAAACATATCCTGATTGCCAGTCACACTACACACCAACATATACTGGCCCAACTCACAGTGTACTGGGAATCCTGAGGTGTCACAGGATATTTCTCAGTCTTCCCCTACAAACATATACACCTGATAGACCACCAGCAGCCATTGCAGCATGCACAGTCTGATCAAAAAAGGATCTGTGACACTCACATCTGCTACTCTCCCTACTCAGCCCAGCAGACATCTACACACAACACTGCTACACAATCTTGGCAGTCTGTTCACAAAGGCCAGACATACATAACTCTCATATGTACAGATTTCCATACAATGTCCACGGTGTGTGACCATATCCATAACCACTGCTGCATACCACTTCCAGGAGTCTAAGTCAATGGGATGATACCTGGAGTGCAGTCACTAAATAATGATATCACATACCTCTGAACCTCTTACTGCAAGACATATGGTCAACAGTCCTACGACAGATGGAAATATCCTGTACCTTTTCCTAACGAACATGAATAGCCACTGTAGCACACCTACAGTTCCATCCTCCTTGGTAATATCTGATCGCATAGCCATCGCTGTTCAGGTCACCATCTCCCCTGCCCCCCTTTACAGTTTGCAGCTGTGATGGTGCAGTGGTGACTGCCTGTGGGTGGAGAAGTCATCCATATTAGGGCTCATGGACCTCTGATTCCCAGCCACCCTCCCCATCCAAGGTGTTTACTCCCCTCATGTGTCATATACTGCCCTTGTCTGCCGTCTTGTCTGTCTCCCTACCAAAGACACCTCCCCAGACGTACCTCCAACCCTTCACCAACATCCCACTTTCACCATAAAAAAAGGTCATCTGTCCCAAAAGAATATCTCCCAATACATAGTAGTCCATTTTGCACGTGTCAACTGGACACGTAATCCAGTCTAATTGTTTGACAACACATTTCTGTTGTCTTCAACCTTCTCTCTGGGGTTTGAGTGTCCAAATTCACCTCCAAATTCCATACGAATGCACAGCTGTTGCTGTATAAGAAATGGACAGCTATGGGCCTTCCCTACACCAGTCCTGCACATCCCTAGCTACCTTTTATATTGTTTTCCCCTCTGCATGCCCCTTCTTCACCACTTTCCTATCACCCCTTTTTCTATTCTTTTAAGAAATTAGTGCTGATGTAAGCAGGAGTACGTGAATTTGCACTATGCTAAGTGAAGCCAAAATGGATCAACCATCTTTATAGCTACCCACTTGGCATTGTTTAGCGACATGCAAATCTGAGCAAACCCGCTTAAGCAGCACTAGTAAGTCTCGAACCCAGGACCATGTACACTATTGTCACAGCAATGTACCACTACACCATTTGAGTTGCAAGAACGGTGGATATTTTTTCAAACATATCATGCAGCAGAGTCATTTAACAGTAGGGAAAAAGCTCTGTGGAATCACTCAGGTTCAGGATATATACATATACAGATATATATATATATATATACAGATATATATATATATATATATATATATATATATATATATATATATATATATGTATGTATGTATGGAGATATATATGAAAAAATATATTCATATATATATATATATATATATATATATATATATATATATATATATATATATGTGTGTGTGTGTGGTGTGTGTGTGTGTGTGTGTGTGCATATGTATATATATATATATATATATATATATATATGTACATACATAACAAGTAGAACAGTCATACCTCAGAACCATACCTTTCAACCTCTTAGTGCAAGACATCTGGGCAAAAGCTGTCAAAATGGGGAGACAATGGGCCAAAACTAGGGACATATGTTTAATACTGCTATTATAAATGTAGAAAGTTGCTAGAGTAACAGGTTTTATGTCAGCATACACTGCCTGAAGGATATGAGGTCTGACACTGAAATGTATGTCATCATTTACTGACAGAAATCCTCAGATCATCACTGTAATTTACCAGGGAAATACAAATAATTTGTGGAACAGAGGAGGGATGCTGAGTATATTGGGAAAAAGATGTTAAGGATGAAGCTACCAGGTAACAGGAAAAGAGGAAGGCCTAAGATTAGGTTTATGGATGTGGTGAGAGAGGACATGCAGGTGGTTGGTATGACAGAGCAAGATGCAGAGGACAGGAAGAAATGGAAACAGTTGGTCTGCTGTATCGACCCCTAATGGGAACAGCGGAAAGAAGATGATGATGTGGAGCAGACCAAAAATATGAGCAATAAAGCTGGACATTCTGAGACAATCCATCCAGTTGACAAGTATGCTCAGAACCCCTTAGTGCAACTAATCTGAACCAAGCCTGACAAAGTGGGGGAGAAAACCATGAAAATAACGTATCTGAAATACTTGAGTAGATAAGCTGAGACAGTTGCTGCAGTAACAACGTCTGCTCTAACATATATTGACTGAAATAGCACAAGTGCAAGACTCAGTTGCTTCTCAGTAGTTAGTGACTTTTATCCTCACATCATCCCACTGATTTGTCAGAAATACACAACACTTATGGGAACCAGACCAAAGATATGAGCCAGACAACTGGACATTCTATGCATATCTGAACATAACATGACATTAGGGAAACTACACTGAGCTGCTAAGCACGTCACCAAGCACCATCCAAACTACAGTCAGACTGACACAATACTAGCCTAAATCAGCTATGGGGAATTACACATGCATTTGCAAATATATAGGCACTACAGGGATGTAACAGTAGTGAAAAACAGACACCGGTGTGACAGTGCATACCCACAACCAATTTCACCACAGTCACAGTGACATACTGTTAAGCCGAATGAACACTAGAGTATAATGACTATGTGAACAAAAATATCATGTTTGCCACACACATTCTACCCCTACATATAGTACCCCAAGTCACAGTGTAGTAGGAATCCTGAGGTGGTATGAGACATGTCTCAATCTGCCCCTACACACATATAAAGCTGATAGACCATCAGAAACTGGAGCAGCATGGGCAGTTGGATAGAAGAGGAGCCATGACACTTATATCTACTCCCTCCCTACACAGCCCAACTAACTTCATTTACACACTACACTGCTACACAGTCCTGACAGCCTGTTAACAATTGCCAGACATACACAGACCTCTCAACTATACAGATTCCTACAGAATGCCCAGGCTTTTTCCTCATATATATGGACTCTTCCTCATAACATGTGTGGCATTCTGCTACATCACTGGGATGATATCAGGCATGAAGGAATTAAATAATGATATACCATAACTATCAACCTCTTACTGCATTACATCTGGACAAAACTTGACATACTTGGGGAACAGACACCCAAAAACAGGGGCATAATTGAAATATTGCTGTTATAAACTGAAAAAGTTGCTGGTGTTACAGGGTTTGTTGTCCCATATGTTTTCTGAGGGACATGAAGTCAGAAACACAAATGGATGTTAGCATTTACTGACTGCATTTCCCAGAGTATGCTACTGATGTGCCTAGGGCATAAACTGTCTGAGGAACAGACCAAACATAAGAGTTAAACCTTTGGCCATTCTGCGGATAGCCCTACAGTTGAGAGTTATGTCAACCACATAATACTGTCAGACTTAAAATCATGCAGAAAAAGTAAATGTTCACACCAACCCTGTTAAGCTAGCATTAATCCAACTGTATATCAGCAATACTTACATTCTGTCCCTAAGTCTGGAACCTTCTCCCCCATTTTGTTGGGCTGTCTGCACATTTTTTGTTGTAAGAGGTATTTCCAACTACACTCTGTGATGCTGTTGTTCGCACACCTCCAGTATGTCCACCTCACAGGCAAGGAAAATGGGCAATGCCAACATGAAGCACTCAATTATAGGATTGTGTTGTCATGCCATTGGGTATAGGAATAACAACACAACTGTTCTATATGCAATTAGCAAGTGGGGGACATGAATTGGTGCACACGCCATCACCTGCTCATGAGCATTACCTACAAAAGGCAAGCTGCTGTTTATGCAAAACAGGTGTATACCTCTACATCTGTAGACAGAGAGAGAGAGAAAGAAACACAAACTGAAAGCAAAATTAACATATTTAAAAAAAAGGTATGTCAAACAAGCAAGCATGTAATGGAATGCAGTAGGGGGTATGTGTGTGTGTGTGTGTGTGTGTGTGTGTGTGTGTGTGTCTTCCGGCTTTTCCTGGTTAGGGGTCACCACAGTGGAACTCTGGTCCGCTAATGATTGGCAGTAGAGTTTTACGTGCTGGCTTGCCGGGCCTAACGCACAACCTTCAACGAAGGAATGCCCATTCACGCATGTCATCACACAGTAGACGCTCTAACTGAGTATTGAACGGGCAACGTCTAACTGTGAGGTGACAACACTACCACAGCACCACCACTGCAATACAGTAGGGGGTATGTAATAATGGGAAATAGGAAGTTGAACAAATTTGTCTCAACAAGACATGCTGTACTGATATATTGCTGATTTGCACCCATGGCCATAGCATCTGGGTCTGTCTGCAGTGACATAGATCACAGTTCAGGCCCCTGAGTCACCCTAGGAAAGGACAGCTCACATATGACTACTACTGGAGTGTCTGTTGAGCAATACTGACTGTAGCACTGCTAGGCCAGCTAGTAGGATGTTGTAAATATCCATATGTTACTTCTGAATAAAACTATGATACACATGTTTGTCTCAGAAATCTAAGAGACCTATACAGGGTATGTGCATAGTAAACTACTGTCGCTGACATATCTGTTGAACTGCATGTGATATACTGAGCTCATCCCATTCAACTGTCCAGTGTTGTGCACACTGACCATATGTGTGCCTCATATTTGCAGTAATTTACTCATAGAGTTGTGTTATGTCTGACAAATCATTGGAAAATCTGTGAAGATTGACATTAGAACATAATAGCATACTTATGAGTGTCAGACATCCTCCAGGGTATTTCTGTGAATGCAACTCCTACTGTGCGATCAACTGACTCAAGTGTGTTACAGCAATATTAATAAGGTGTCACTAATTTTGGGCAATTGCCCCCCATTTATGTATGTCATCCTCCAGATGTCCTGCTCTAAACAGGTTTAGAGGTATGACTGAGCTGCAAGAGTGGAAATACAGTGTGCCATACTGACATAGAACAGAAATGTATATCAGGTATTACCTGTGCAAATGTATGTATGAATTGGTGTAGCTGGAAGCCTCAAAACAACAGCCATGAGATGTAAAATGTCAGGTAAATAAGTTATACATGTTGTACACTTTGTACACATGCATAATCTTAGTTTCTGTGTGTCCAACAAACATAACTTTCTACAGCTACTGGTTGTTGCATTGCCTTGACACAGACATGGGTACTAGAATAAGCATGATTATCAGGTTGAAAATGGAGAGGTGTCCAACTGTGTTATGACCTTGTGTCCATGCCTATTACAAACAGCAATATGAGCACCTACATAGCTGTATGGACTCAGCAATACCTGACTTGGAAAACCTGCCTCCACAAAGGTAAAGTAATCCCCTTTGGTGGACAGCAGCAACGCACAAACCACATCATCAGTCACTATATTGGCTGTACAGGGCCAAGTAGTAGCAGGCACCAACTTGGAAGCAAGTCAACTTGTGTCTGAACAAGGATATGAGGTCACAGGTGAATTACTATAAGGGTAACTATGAGTAGAAATTTGACACATCCACCAAGGCCAATCACAATCAGAGGCAACAACCCAACCTACCCTGTACTGGTGGTCAATCACACCACATGCACACACAGCATAGCTGTAGCCAACCCGCTGCAGAGAGGTTAAGGGAAAACATCACCCTCCTGTCCCACCATCAGTATAGGTGGATATGCACAGCACCCACACCCCTCCCCTCATCATCAGGGAGCAGGTCCATAATGCCTAATCAAAGGCAACAAATGTAAGTCTCCACAGGAGCTGATAACATCCCTGTCTGTATCCTACATGAACCCAGGCATATGCTCCCAGCTCCATTACACACTGTACGCAAGCAAAGCCTGAGTACCATTGACATCCCATCTGCAAGGAAGATGGCCACTGTCATCCCTGTACAGAAAGGTGAATGATGAATGGTGGATTATGCAATTTACTGGCCCTCATTGGGGGGAACATTACACATCAGGGCCACGAGTGCAATGAAAGCTCATACTGTGCTGATAAATGACAGGAGTATGATGAAGTCAGAAGTGGTGGCTAATGCTAGCCACTGTTGGTGTGCAGGTTATGTAAATAATGCTGACCAATGTATGAGGTCCTGTGATATGTTTCCCCGTTTATGTCTTCTAGGTAAAATGCAGCATGTAAGTCAGCCAGCATACACTGCAGCTGAAACTGCATCCATCACCGAGATGATAATCAGCCACTATGGGGTCATGTTTGGCTATGGTCAACAGAATCTGCATACCACCCTGTGGGATGAGCTTGTCCACAGTGTAAACAACTTAGGCCACCATGGACGTACATAAGATCAGGTCAGGTATCGGGTGACTAACTTCATATGCCATGCCTGGCAAAGGGCTGCTGCCATGACCAGGGACTGTCTTGCCACAGGTGAGGATCCTGCTACACAGACCCCACTTACACCAACAGCGGAGCTTCTTGCCAACCTTGGGGCAGCCAGCACATGCCTGCAAAGCCAACACACAGATGTTGTGGAGGTGGGTGGCACCCAGACAACAGGCGAAGATCATCCAATTAAGGCCCTGGTGCACATCAATTGAATACTGTGGCAGTCATACTGGCTTTGGTAGAATATCCAGATGCATATGTCAGGTCAAAATGCATTTGTGTGTGGGGTTTTCTAATGCACACAAGTGCACATCTATGGTGAAGGACATCAAATTGTGTAGTATCAGAGCTTGTACTGTACATGTGCAAAAAGTATCATCTTGTACCAATGCCACATGTGAGTCTGCTAACAATACCTCTCCTCCACAACTACATAAGTACCGCTGGTCTGGATGTGGGACAGCAGCCTGAAGCCTGTGAGTATGGAATTGTCCTGTTGTGGCTTATCAATACCTCAGGCATGTTAAGGTCATGCATTTTACCATGCACACAACTGTTACTCTTAGCCATATTGCGATATGTGCGTGTTCACTTGTGGTGGGGTTAACTGCATTGCATCAAAGTGGTCATCACAGGTGCCTATGTGCAGGAGGTGTAACATATCCGTAGCATACCTCACAACCTGTCAGTGTAAGAAATCTGGACAAAGACTGACAAAATGAGGGGATAGAAGGACAAAGCTAGGGACATATTTAAAAAGTACTCTTATGCAGTGCATATAAAAAGTGTACACACGCTTGTTAAAATCCCAGATATTTGTAACATACAAAAAATGAGACCACAATAAAACATTTCAGAACTCTTTCCACCTTTAATGTGACCTATAACCTGTATAATTCAATTGCTAAACAAACAAATCTGTTAGGGGAACATGCATGAAAAATAAAACATGTACAATAAGCTAGATGCATGAGTGCGCACAGTCTGAAGCTAATATTTTGTTGAAGCAGCTTTTGATTTAATTACAGCATAATGTCTTCTTGGGACACACCTGCCATCAAGTACAGAGACTCTTTGATTAACAACGAATAACAGTCAGCTGTCCTACTAGGCTTTTCCAGGCATTTACTCAGTTGCCTGCTATAGCAACAGCCATGGTCCACAGAGAGTTTACAAAGCCTCAAAGGGATCTTATTGTGGAAAGGTATCAGCCTTGAGAAGGGTAGAAAAACATTTCCATAGCATTGCATATACCATGGAGCATGGTGAAGACAGCCATCAAAAGGTGGAGAAAATATGGGACAACAGTGATACTGCAAAGAAGTGGATGTCCCTCCAAATTTGATAAGAAGACAAGACCAAAACTAGTCAGGGGGGCTGCCAGGATACCTACAGCAGCACTAAAGGAGTTGCAGGAATCTCTGGCAAGTGCTGGTTGTGTACTACATGTGACAACAATCTCCCGTATTCTCCATATGTCTTGCCTATGGGGTAGGGTTGGAAGATGGAAGCATTTTCTCACACCAAACAACATTCAGGTATGGATAAATTCTGAAAAACAATACAAGTCTCCCAAAAGCATGTAGAAAATGTGTTATGGTCTAATGAGACCAAGGTTGAACTTTTTGGCCACAATTCTGAAAGGTTTGTTTGGTGCAATAACAACACTGCGCATCACCAAAAGAGCACCATCCCCACAGTGAAGCATGGTGATGGCAGTGTCCTGCTTTGGGGTTGCTGTTCATAAGCTGGAACTGGGGCTTTAGCCAAGTTGGAGGGGATTAGGAACAATTCAAATACCAGTCCCTTTTGGCCCAAATTCTTCAGGTATCTGCTAGACAATGACCCAAACCATACCTCCAAATCAACAAAAGAATGGCTTCACCAGAAGGCATTCAATGCTCTGGACTGGCCCAGCCATAGCCCACACCTACATACAATAGAAAATCTGTGTGGTGACCTGAAGAGGGCTGTGCACAAGAGCTTGCAATCTGACAAAGATGGAGGGCTTTTGCAAGGGAGAGTGTGCAAATATTGCCAAGTCAAGATGCACCATGCTGACAGACACCTTCCCAAGAGGACTGAATGCTGTAATTAAATCAAAAGGTGATTTAACAAAGTATTAGTTTAAGGATTTGCACACTCATGCAACCAGCCTATTGTACGTATTTCATTTACTATATGTTACCCCTAACCGATGTGTATGTTCTTCAATTGGATTGCACAGATTATAGGTCACATTAGCTGTGGGAAAAGTTATGACATGACTTCTGTGTTCTCATGCTATATATCACAAGAACCTGGCCTGTTAACTAGGGTGTGTACACTTATTATATCCACTGTAAGCTTAGAAAGTTGTTAGAGTAACCAGATTTGTTTTAACACACATTTACTGCAAGTTTTGAAGTCTGCAACTCACATGATGTCATTAATTAGTGGCACCAATCCACAGATCATCCCAGTAATGTATCAGACAAAAACAGGATTTATGAGGAACAGACCAAAATATGAGCCACACATCTAGACATTCAGCAAAACTCTGTACAGTTGAGAGGTATGTTCTGTAGGCATTGCCACAGGTGAACAACAATAATGTGTACATGGGTGCAGTGTGTGTGCTAGGTGAAGGCCCATCACCTGCTAACTCTACTCTCGTATGCCAGAGGTATATATTAGTAGTAACATTAAGTGGAAAGGGCTGCACTGCATGATGTTGAGGGCATGTCCAGAGTGTGTATGTTGTGGTCTGACTGTGTGTCATGAATGTCACCAGTTGGCTATTGTGAGGTCGGTGTAATGCCTTTGTGACACCTCACCTGTATATGTCTGTGTGTGTGTCCATGTCTGCATGCGTGTGTGTGTGTGTGTGTGTGTGTGTGTGTGTGTGTGTGTGTGTGTGTATATACCAGCAAATCTTAAAGTGCAGGTATTAATTTACATATGTTGTCTTCCCCTCACAGGTGGACATGGTGGTCGTGGTCCCTCCCATTCAGAATCTGATGTCAGTGCCTCTGCAGATTGTGACCATGATGGCGGTCCTAGTGAGGCACATGTGGGGTTGTCAGGGGCTGAATCCGTGCCATTGGCTGGCATCCCACAGTCATCCACAATGTCCCTGCACACAGTCACAATGACAATACATACCCTGTCCCCAGCAGCCACAGATAATGGAAAGTTGGTGGGTGGTGGCATGGAACAGGTTAGTGTAGTGATTATGGCAAGTGTGAGTGTAGACACTAGCCAAGGCCAGAGTTCAGGCGAGTTCCCACACAGGCAGATGGACAGGGGTGCTCAAAGGAGGACTGCTGCCCAATGCCCATCGAACTGCTGTCACAAGTGCCACAGCAGGTGCCATCAGATGCATGTTTCAGGCTGTCATGGATGCACAGGCATGTAGTGAACATAACACCAGACAAATACTCAGGGTCTTGGATGCAAATCTTCCTGGCTTACGTGACAACATACATGACCTTTTTGAGGCCACACATCAAAATACTGAGGTCATGAATAGACGTTGAGGTGAAACCTTGGCAATCCTTGACTGTGGAATGTCTGTGCTGCAGCGTGTGGTGGGAGATGGGCATCGGCCACATGGATGTAGGTTAGCACCAACATCACCACCTCTGCACGACCCATTCATAGAACTCCCCTCCAAACACACACACATAATGTCAACCATATGGCCCAGCCTAGGGCTGTGGCAAACCCACACAACACTCTGTGCATATAATGATACCTGTGCCAAATCTCTGTCATCCATACCACCAATGCAGGGACATACTAATATGGTTCTGATGCACAGGGTGAATTAAGTACAGTTTAGCTATGTAATGCTGTGTAAGGTTCTGTCAGCTTGCATTTGTAATGGGTACACTTCAGAGTGTGTGCACCTTTTCAACCATGATGCATTATTGGTGTTAGTAACGCTGACTGAATGTAGCCTCACATGCTGTATTCTGTTTGTGTTCTAGGTGTCTGTGTGTCGGCAGGATGTGGCCCTGCAGAAATTGCCAGTAAGGGATATGGCAGAGTGGTAACACATCGACTGTGTTATAGCCAAGGTACAGCTGTATATGTACACATTTACCATGTCTGTGTAACAGTTATTGCATGTGCCACAGAGTTTATAGGGCTGAGGGGTGTATACAGGTAAGAATATGGTGGTTGATGTCAGCAGCGCTTGTAAAGTGGACAATGGTAAGTGTAGTGGGTGGAACACATCTCACTTTGGTAAAACACACCCCCAGATGATATTGTGTCGATCAAACACACAGAGAATACTGTTCCTGCACACACAGTCACACACACACACACACACACACACACACACACACACACACACACACACACACACACACACACACACACACACACACACACACACACACAGTTGCCAGTACAGACATTAGCAACCCTGCCTATCATGTTATTCATTCCATAATGTTACATAGCTGTTGCACACAGCATATAGCTTATAGGGCTGAAGAGTGTCTACAAATATCTCTATAGTAGATGTGAACAGCGGCCTTTGTAAGTGGACCTTGGGACGTGTACTGGAAGTACCATGGTCTAAATTTGTAAACCACGGACACCCAATGGATACTGTTCTCACACACACATTTGCTAGGACAGAGAATAGAACCTCTACCTATCTAGTCATTGCTATTACAGTGTTATGCATTTATCACATGCACCACAAAGCTTACAGGGTGAAGAGTGTCTCAAGGTAATTCAAAGGTGAACAACATCACCAGCCCTTGTAAAGTATGGCATTGGGTGATTTTACTGTGTGAGAATGGACCCAAAATACTTGAACCTACAGTTATACACACTTACAAACACAAATACACTCATATACACATTTGCCAGGACTGAGATTAGCAGTCCTGCCTATCTTGTTAGTCAGTCCATACTGTTACATAGTTCCTGCATGTGGTATGGGCCTATTGGGCTGAAGAGTGTCAACAGATACCTCTATGATTAATGAAGACAGAAGGCCTTGTAAAGTGGACCTTGGGATGTGTACTGGGAGTACCATGGCCTAAAAATGTAAAACCCACCCCCCAATGGATAAAGTTCTCACTCAGACACATA
This sequence comes from Protopterus annectens, assembly GCF_019279795.1. NCBI lineage: Eukaryota > Metazoa > Chordata > Ceratodontiformes > Protopteridae > Protopterus > Protopterus annectens. Next base: position 413,840,698 of record NC_056744.1, on the reverse strand, counting down.
CACAGGATACAGTTCTCGCACACACACACACACACACACACACACACACACACACACACACACACACACACACACACGCATGCACGCACACACACACACACACACACATGCACACACACATGCATGCATGCATGCACGCACACACACACACACACACACACACACACACACACACACACACACACACACACACACACACACACACACACACACACACACACAGACACATTTGCCAGGACTGAGATTAGAATTTCTAACTATCTAGTTATTGCTAATACAGTGTTATGCATTTATCGCATGTGCCACGGAGCTTATAGTGTGAAGAGTGTTCCATGGTTCTTCTAAGGTGAATAACATCATCAGCCCTTGTAAAGTATGGCAATGGGCAGTGTACTGGGAGAGTGAGGCCTCAAAATGCTGTATCCTGCAAATATACACACTTACAAATACACTTGCCAGGACTCCGACTAAATCCCCTACCTATGTAATCATTGCTACTATAGTGTTACATAGTTACCATATGCACAACAGAGCTTATAGGGTGAAGAGTGTCCCAAGGTACCTATAAAAGTGAATAAGTAAAGTATGGCAATGGGAAGGGTACTGGGTGAGAAGAGCCTCAAACTACTTTCACCTACATGTTTACACACTCACAAACACTGTTATACACACTAATGCAAACACATGTATGCCAATACTGAGATCCATAGGTTCATAGGTTCATAAGTGTGTACTAGGTAAATGGCCATGGAGCCTTTACAAGCATAACCCATAGAATTACCCTGGCATCATGAGAGCTGACGTTAGTCCCCAGTGTGTCTAACAAGTATAGCCACTGGAGTGATCCTCGGGGTGGGATTTCTATTCCCCATCCACTCATCCAGGTTTCTCTTGAAGAGGGCCAGTGAAGTGCTCTGCTTGACATGTATGTGAAGTCTATTCCAGTGCATGGGCAGTCTCTGGGTTATGAACCTGTCCCTCCAGCATGTTCGGTTGATTGTGGAAATGGGGTTCAGGTCTCTGGGGCATGTGATGCAGATAGATTGGGTTCTTTATATGTAACATTCCTCATAGAGGTGGGGCATGGTGGTCAACAGAAAGCTCACTGTCAACCTGTCTTCCCATTTCTCTTATAATGACTTCAGAGTTTGGTGGACCATCATCGAAGTGGTGATTCATGGGAACCAAGTTGTTCCCAAAGGGGATGCCGGCACATTTTCTGGCATTGAGCATAAGTCCAGGGTTTTGACACCAGTCGTAGGTCTCGGTAAGGTCTTTCAGCAGGACGTCAATATCACATGGGGAGGTAATAATAGCATCCACTTTGCAGTCATCTGTGAACATTGTCAGCCAGAGTCCCTTCATGTTTGGCTGGACTTCAGAGATGTAGATACCAAACAAGAGGGGACCCAGAACCAAACCCCATAGGACTCCACTTGTGACTGATTGGGA